>NC_081353.1:26279199-26293246 GCF_029784015.1 Lycium ferocissimum | reverse complement strand
GATCGAAAAATACATGAATTTGCTATTTCCTTCAAGGAAATCAATAACAACTAATCATGCTATCAATGTGGTTATAATAAAAAATATTCTAAAATCTTTTTCATTTGCCTTGGAACGATATATAATAAAAGTATCCAAGATGATTTGGCATCTGACAGTGCGTGGCCAATGACCTTCATACCACAAAATAACATCTATATTCTTTCTTATTTTATCTCTTCAGAGGTGTGTTGTGGTATTTCTTCTTAATTAGCAGAATGAAAGCCAGCCATTTATATGTGCTTTAGACATAATTTTTGATAGGTTCATTTCTTTCTGTTTAAGAATTTGCTTCAATATGTTTCTCAAACCTTTTTCTTCGCCTTGTCAAAAGTCATACTCAATACTTCCACACCACCAAAATACATATAGAACCATTCCTTAGTAGTACATCCCAACACTTTAAGAAAAATTGCAACAAATTAAATATAAACATTCCTTCGTTATTTTGCCACCTTAAATAACTAAAATCATAGCTTGCAGAAAAATAAGAAAAACCTTTACATGCATTATAAAGTTGTAACATATTTTGGGAAGAAAATTCCATTATTTTACTACTTCAGAAGTAAATTTCAAAGTTGAACTTTTAGACAAAAAGTTCAAACTCTAATTACTTCGGGGAATAATTCTTAAAGTTTTACTACGATAGAGTAAATTTTAAAATTCTACTACTTTAGGAGTAAATTTTAAGTATTTTACTCTTCGTGAGTAAATTTCAAATTCTTACTACTTGAGAGAATTTCAAAATTTACCTCTCTCGAGTAAATGTAATTTACCTCTTCGGGAGTAAATTTCAAGGTTACTACTTCAACAAGAAGAATAAAATATTCTAATATTTCTTGACGGTTATTCTACCTTCTTACGGGGGTGAGACGTGATACTTTCACAACCAAGAGCACGTCTATATTTATAATCTTTACGAAGTATTATAGTATTCGGCTTGTGGAATAGATGCATATTGTGGCATTTATCAAAAAAAGTTCTTATTATTCAATGGAACATAATCATCGAACATGCCTTAAGCATTTTAAATTATGATAAACTAGTACCTCTTTTAAGATATTCTACTTTCGGGGAGATAAATCATGATACATACTAATGTGTAAAATTTATCTTCTAACATATCGTCAATGTAACCACAACAAACATACAAAATATTATCACTTACAGATTATGCGGCATAAATAGAACTAGTCATAACTAGACTTAGAAAAATTGTATTTGTCCATGCAAACTCAACTGGCGTATGAGTGCATCTTTTAAAATATACTTTGCAACATACATAGAATAAAACGATATATTTATTGATAAGGAAGCCAACATCTGGATGAATGTTTGGCAAGCACATATATAACTTACCAAAGATACAAATTAACCTTAAGAAGGATGGTACATACCTGATTATATATACCGTGAAGCGTTCTCTTCCATAAAGAGGACTCATCATTACAGCCATCACAAATAATCAAACAACTTATAGTCAATTACATTACTACGAACGTATAGGTAGAAACCGTGATTTTCAGTGGTGGCACCATCAAACTCTGAAAAGACAATAGTCTTAATATGGACTAAATTTAACAAAGATTAGATAGAGGTACCGTCTTGCGATAACGTATTTATAAAATAATAAAGCAATAAAAAGCAATAAAACTAACAAGAATATATGGAGAGAGAGAGAGAGAGAGAGGAGATAATCTTTTATTTATAGCACATTAGGGATTGATTTACGATGAAGGAGAACCTCTATATTTATGGGGAAAAAATGACTTGATCCTAAAGTCACTAACCCTAATATTTCTCCTAAAGACAGACATTTATAATAATAAATAATATTTATAACAGTACCATAATATTTAAAGTAATTGTACATAGATATTTAGGGCTTATGTACGTCATGTCAACTTCAGTCCTCACCGTTTATATAGAGATCATCAAAAATATTATTTATTTTAAATTATATTTTTTTTACTAATTGTATTTGGACTCTTGCTGTCTTGCATAGAGATTAAAATGAGTGAGACTTTTGTATTCAGTTCTTGTTAAAAAGTTCTTCACAAATAAAATTAAATATCGTAAAAATGTGAGTCTATCATTAGTCATTATTCATATTTAGATGAGCTTTAATGGGCAAAAGAAAAGAAAAATAGAAAATAATGGATATGTCTTTTGGTCTAAGAAGTGCCACTTCAACTCTTCAATATGAAAAAGTCCATTGTGAAAAATACTTTTCAAAAATATTTGTTATTTTTCTAAAAAACACAATCACTATTTTTTAGTATACTCTTGACTCTCTGAAAGTTTTTCATTGACTTCCAATTTTCAATTCTCACATCCTTATTTGTATATTTAATTTTAAAAGAGAAATTTTGGTAGACAAATTGGAGCAATCAAACTCGATAATCCCACATTCTTATTATGATTTTCAATATGAGAGTTTTTAATAATATTATTATAATTTTGTTTAATTTCTTTTAGCTTCAGTTGAACCTTTTTAAGAGAGCAAGATTAGTACTCTTCTTATGACACTGTTGATGATTTTCAAAAAAGGAATCACGATTAAGCACTCCAAAAAAAAGTATTGACGGGACATAATTATTTTTGCCAATCATCAGGTTTTCCCTTCCTCAAGAGATTTTTTAAAAAGCGATAATAAACTCAATTAGGAAAGAAAAAAAAAAAACAATGCAACATGTTTTGCTAGCAAATAACTGCAATTTTATTCTTCAAAAAAGGAAAAATAACTGCAATTTCAGTAATATTAATACAAAATAAAACAAATTATTTTGTTCATGTTGGGTCCATCACAGCTTAACTACTTCACATGTGATTCAAAACCAATGCAGCTAGTTTCTTTATATCAATTGATAATAATATGTAATATCAACACTATAATGTGTAAAGTTACAAAATAATTTCTATTGCAGCATCTTGGAGCAAAGAGAGTTGATCATCGTTCAACAACAATCATCATTATTGACTACAATAAGCTAAATATCCTATTATGTAAATCCCACATGTAAAGATGACCAAACAATCAACTAGATCTGGACGACCTCCCTTCTTTTTACCCTCTCTAAGTCACATTATAACACTGCAGCTATTTCTTGCAGCTAAAAAAGCAGAAAATTGCATATACAAAATTGCAGCATTTTTTTTTACTGCGCTTCGTGTTTTCATGAAACATATTTCATTTTACACATATAAATTAAAAAAAAATCAGAAACTTTTTATTGTTGATAAGTAAAATAAACACGTGAAAATTAATTCTTAGATTTAGCTTAAAATTTTGTAGAACTGAGAATTGACAATATAAATGGTAAAAGTAGAACATGCATGAATTTCATAGATTTATTGGGAAAAAAGAAAGAAAAAAGTACCAAGAAGAAGAAAAACATAAAGGTAATAAAAACATATTACTTGTTTTTTAGCCTCGAGAGTCTCCTTGAGTGCATCTACCTCGTGACTTTGAATTTGGCGTTGCTCTACAAGTGAAAAAAAAAATCAAAATTCAAAATGTTTTTTTAACAATAAGCTAAACGTTAAAAGAAAACTGAGAAGATAAAAATTTGAAACGTTACAACTCATAAGATGTCACACACCCTACTTGTGAGAAAGCCCGACCCACAGTGTCTTGAAACCGCCGACTTATCCGTTCTTGAACATTATAAACCATAACTCAGCAACACTCGCGAGAAAAGTGCCCAACATAGGAATCCGATCATTCAAGACATATGTTCACATACGGACCGACAAGGTCGCCACATCATAACGTATATCATAAAGCCGGCAAGGCTAACGGTAAAGTATCAAGAGCTCAAAATAAGGCCGACAAGGCCACCAATATATTATACCATAATATGACTCGGTGGAACTATAAAACATCTAACCGTACACACGCGTCTACGAGCTCTCTACATAGATTTCAAATGATTATAAGGACAATACCAAATAGGCTAACAGACTCAAAGTAAGTGGAGTGCTCCCGAGAATCCGCCGATAGAACACCTACGGGTCCGATCCGTCTCCTTGCCACCGCGCACGAGCGCGGCGTCCGCAAAGGGACGCACGCGCACTAATAATGTACCGAGTATGTAAGGCATGAATAACAACATAATATAGATATGAAAGTGAACATGGAATAAGGGAGATAACCTGTACATCTGGATGCCTCATAAGGCGGTGTCATGCATGCTTAGCC
Source organism: Lycium ferocissimum (assembly GCF_029784015.1). NCBI lineage: Eukaryota > Viridiplantae > Streptophyta > Magnoliopsida > Solanales > Solanaceae > Lycium > Lycium ferocissimum. The sequence goes on along the minus strand of NC_081353.1, from coordinate 26,289,006 downwards.
TTTAATTTTTTTTTTTTTTTTTTTTTTTATACATATATATAGTACCATGCCCGGCCATTAAGGCTCGGTGTCATATATATAGTATCATGCCCGCCACTAAGGCTCGGTGTCATATATATAGTATCGTGCCGGCCGTTAAGGCTCGGTGTTATCCATCGTTAGCCCGCGTCCCGGGCAATATCATAACATGGCTGGGTGGTGTGCACATCTACGTGCCATGCCCGGCGGCCATAGCGCGGCGCGGTGTGAGAAATACATACATATATATAAAGCATGCATGAGAGCCCAATCAAAAGCCACAACTATATCGGAGTGACGTAAGGTCGGTAGAGCCTCCGATTATATTATGGATCAATCATCATCATTTATCCCCTTGAAGGAACAATTATTATAAGGTGAGATCAACAACAATGAATAAAATCGAGAAAGTCATGAAATAAGCTCAATAATCTCATAATAGCATTAAAATCATAAGCTTTGGAATTTCTAGAATTAAGATCATCATAATCATCATTTTCATCATAGAAAACGTCTCATCTTAAGTATCAAGTTGCTTTCAAGAATCATGAACTTCTAACTTTTTGGAAGTAAGAAGGTTATGGAAACATATATCGGATCATAACATAAATGAATCACGCCTTTTGAACAAAATCATAAGATGAGATCAACATCAATAAATATAATCAAAAATCTTGAAACCAAATTTCGAATCTCGTAATGACATTAAAATCATAACTTTGGAATCTTCCTAAATGGGATCATCATAATCGTCATCATGGTCCTTATAGAAAACATTCGTCTTTAGCATCATAAGGATTTTGAAAATCATGAACTGCTAGTATTTCCGAAATAAGGTATTATGGAAGTCGTGCGCGTTCATAGGAAAAGAATCATACCTTTAAAAGAAAGAGGAATAGCCGTAACATACGGGAAGATAATTTCTCGACTTCCAACTTACTTCCGTCTTGCAATTCACTTAAGATCATTCGTAGCCTCGTAATCTACATATACGACCATTCATATTGTTAGGCTCATCGTCATACGCTCGTCTTAAACCCTTAATTTAAATCCATTTAAAATCTGCCGAAATTTAAAGATCTCTCCTGTTTATATGCCTAGCTCGAAATCACAATCCAATAACCAACAACAATAAGAACAATACCAACATCAACAACAATAATATCAACACCAAGATGCTCCATAAACATCCCACACGATGTTTATTCAATTTCTCCATCAATAGTTCATTATACGATCATTTCATAACTCTATCTCCGTAAATAAACTGAAATTAATATTAATAAGAAGAGATTCATACCTTATTCTTGCTACAGCAGCAATATCTTCAATATTCACTTTGAATCCAGTCAATTCCAACGCAAGACAAAACTATAATCGCGACTACACATTACCTGGACCTCGATTAATATTCCGTTACTCGAAATTACTCAAAATCCTCACTTTTACGAGGTAAATATGCTCTCTTTGTTGCTGATTTTTCGGAATTTTTGGGAGGTTTTTATGACCAAAAAAATGGGGTTTTGCCCTTTATATAGGGTGCCAAAGTTGGCATCATGCCAGCAGAATGTCAGTAAAGCATCAGAGCAGTATGCGCATCAGAAGCCTCCCTACTCTGCCCGCCTAACTTGTAATGTCCATAATTCTCTATTCCGACGTCGTATCGATGAGCGGTTTGTTGTGTTGGAAATTAGACTCGACGAACTTCATTTTAGGCTTTTAAAACACCTTAAAACTCCTCATATACCTGGAGATATACTCCTCCAAAGTTGACCCAAAATTTTGTCCTTAATTCTGTGAAATTTTCGACAAACTTATTTTCTTTGATTTGCTTGGTCCCGGAATCTTCCAAAACTCCCCCTACATACTATTTATCATTTATTATACTTGATAATGGGCATGTTCTCATGTTTTAAGGTTGTCCTTCCCGGTTACGGTTTACGAGATCGCAATTCATCCTTTACTCTATTGTTACGTGCTTCCGATGGCTTATACCTTTCAAAACTTCATGGGACGTCTCCGATACTCCATTATAACGGTGAAGTACGTGGCATGCTCATGCTCTGAAAGTGCGGGGTGTAACGTTAGAATAATCAACAACACCAAAAACAAAAAATGTAGAACGACTAAAACTTTAGTAGGTACCATTTAGAAATAGCCGAACTATATGTATATACCTAATAGAAAATATAATTTCAGAGTTTATTCACCATTAAAAAGAATGGATATACATATCTGAACGAACAGGGGGTCAATGGCAAAGAAACCACGGGCCATCTTTTTCTTCTGTGGGGTCAATGATAGAGAAACCATGAGCCATCTTTGTCTTCTGTCATTATCTCCCCCCATTGCCAGAAAGCACATGCTGAATAAGTATATCATAAAGTAGTTTTCAAGGTTCAATGATAAAACAAAAGACTCTTACATATTGTGCAAGTACATGACAAGACTCCATTCAACTTTTTATAAATTGTGACTTTTAAATATCTTTATTACGATATTACTTTACTTTACTACTATTTAGAAGAGGGAGTTTGGGGTCACTTTTTCGTCGTCCGTTGTGGACCCCCCATAAAAAAAAAAAAAAAAATTTTGGGCCCCATATTAATCAACCCTTAAAAAAAAAAAAAAAAAAAAAATTGTAAAAAAAATTGTGGGCCCCATATTAAATTTAAAAAAAATTTATGGGCCCCATATTAAACAACAACGAGTATTAAAAAAAGTTAACTCACCACATCCAAAATCGGGGAGAAAAAAAAAGTGAATTCCCATATTAACAAAATCAAGCAATATTGAAAAAAAAAGTAATCCCATATTTAAAAACAAACATCGTTAAAAAAAATGTGGGCCCCATATTAAACACGATGCGTATTCGTAGCAAACACTAATATAATAAAGATTTAGATACGAATCACAAACTACAATGTTATATTAATCGTATTTTGAACATAGTCTATATATATATATATATGCATAAAAATAGTGCAAACTAATAATGTCCAAAAGGGCGCCCCATACTAAATAACAGAAAACGATATAAAAAATAAAAATAAAAAAGAAAAACTATATAAAGCATGGGTTTAGACTCATGCTTCATCGTCCGTTGTCCCTTAAAAAAAAAAAGGGTGGGCCCATACTAAATAACACCGAGCAAAGAAAAAAATTGGAACTCACCATCTCCAAACTCATGGGAAAAAAAATAAAGTGACCCCATATTAATAAAATCAAGCAATATTAAAAAAAAAAAAATTGAACCCCATATTAAAAAAAAATATAATATTAAAAAAAAAAGAAGTGCGGACTTTTTATTCGTAAAAAACACTAATATAATAAAGTTTTAGATACGAGACAAACTACAATGTTATATTAATCGTGTTTTAACATAATATATGTATATATATATTATATGCATAAAAATAGTAGCTGTTAATAATGTCCTAAAAAAAAAAAAGTGCGCCCCAATAAAAAGGGTGGACCCATACTAAACAACATCAAGCAATATATAAAAAAAAAATAATGGAATCCCACCATCTCCAAACTCACGATAAAAAAAAGTGAACCCTATATTAACAAAATCAAAGAATATAAAAAAAAAAGTGAACCCCATATTAAAAAAATATAATGTCAAAAAAAAAGTACTTTGTATTCGTAGTAAACACTAATATAATAAAGTTTTAGATACGGAAGACAATTTACAATGTTATATTAATCATATTTTGAACATAGTGTGTGTATATATATATATATATATATGCATAAAAATAGTGCAAATTAATAATGTCCAAAAAAAAAAAAATGCACCCCATATTAAAAAATCAAACAATATTCATGTAATTTCCAAAGTATCTCATTGAGTCAATAATGATGGATTCGTTCACGCGTGCGTGTCAATCCATTAGTGGGAAGAAACGAAATTCTTTTCTTCAAAAAAGTTAGGTAGTCGAAACCATACAATTTTCTTTTTTTATATTAGCTTGAGATCTAATCTAGCTATTAAACCGTTGTATTCTTATTCCGCCTACGTCATTTATTTGTTATGTTTACTAAAATAAATATACTTAAAATATTTATATTTTAAAATAAGATAGAATTTAATTACTTTTTTATTTTTATTCTTACTCCAATAAATGTGAAAAGAGATTAATGTCGTAGAAAAATATATATCAAATGGAAATCAAATAATGAATAAGGTAAATTAGTCAAATTATAATTCTAATCGACGTTTTCTTAAAAAACCATGCAAAAGACAACATGACAAGTAAAATGAGCTAAACCGAGAATATTTACCAAAAATTAAAAAATAGTATTTCTTCGTTTAAATAGAAAATCAATTTCTACTTTGTTTTGTTTTAAACATGTAAAATTAATTTAATAATTTAAATTAGAATTATCCAAATCAAAATTTGATAAAAAATAATAAGTATTTTACACTTTTAAATTAATCGAATTAGAATTAAAAGTATCAACGATGCTTAAATATTGCTATTGTTTTATCTCAAAGAGAGGAAAATAGTTTCTTTTTAAACAAGTCTTCTCTTTTTAAAAAATATTAATAAATTTGCCGATTTTGTATTCGTAGATAATCCATTAATATAATAAAGTTTTAGATATGGAGCACAAACTACAATGTTATATTAATCGTGCTTTGAACATAATATATATATATATATATATAATCACCATTCAAAGACAACTATATACACATAGATGCACTATAATCTAAAGTGTTGGGCCCGTGCGCAAGCACGGGCATAGACCGCTAGTAGAATAAGAATGAGTGGAGTAGTAAATTTTGAGACATTTATTTATTATATTAAATAACGAAATGAATGAAGGAGTAGTAATTGTCATATTTACTCTTGCATAATAAGAAAATAGAGAAAATTGTCTAAAAAAATGAAAAAAATAATAATAGAATCGTCGATCAAAGAGAGGTGCTATATCACTTTTCTATTCCTAGCTTTATTATATATACACATGCTTTATACCAAAGTAGAAAGTCTCATCATAAATGGTCATGGCTCATCCTATTATTCAAACCCCTATTATGCTATGTCTTAGATTGATTTAATCTATCAAGATTTTATCATATATCTGGACAACAGATCGATCCTAACTGTCATATCTTGATCAATTATCAAGATAAATTAGTAGTAATTAATTTATATGAGATGATTCCTATTTTTATATAATATACTAGTGAATAGATTCGCACTTCACGCGGTAATAAAAGACATTATTAAATTTATAATCTATATTTTTTATAGTGGTTGAGTAATACAATTATTCTTAATTTCAAAAATCTGAAACACTTTATTATTTTCAAATTAAAATGGATTGGGTTAGTTGAATGCATTTCTCTAACTTTGTTTATTGTATTAACAAAGATAAGTGAAGACAAACTTATTTTCATTAAAAAATACGTAAATAAATAAATGAGCTTGAAGAAGAATTGATGTGGTGCATATAGTTTATATGCATATGACGTTTTCTTTTCATTGTAGTGTTAAATTTAGTACTTCTATTATTTTCTCCTTGTTTAACATCTGGTGGAAGCAAATATAAAATGAAAAGGGAATAAAAACACAAAACTGGATCCATTTACCCTAAATCTTCTAAATCAAGAAACTTTTTATTTTCCCTTAGTTACATTGGAATACCTTTGTATTTTTTATTTTTTTTATTTCTAGCTCTCATACTTCTATACTTATTTATTTTTCTTTAAAAGATTTACAATAATATCTTCTCCTTTGAGTACTCTTTTCCACTTTTCATAACCAACCATTCTTTCAGTATAAAATAATATGTATATTTTTTTTCTCAAAATCACTGAACTATACTAAATTGCACAAAATCTGAAAAACAGGTTCATTCCTTTGATAATTTACTCCTATAAATTGAAAATATGACTTTATTAAAAAGGATTGGCCTAGGAGAGGTAATTATCCAAAAGAGCTTCGAACATAATTGCAAGTTTCATTCTCTTTGGAAACTAAAGGCCTACAAAAGGAGAAAGCAATAAATTTTGCATGCGCTATATTTATGAATAATTTATTATTCTAAGTCCATATATAAGGTAAAAAAGAAATTCATACAAGGTTCATGTTTACTCTGGTTCGAGAAATTGCTTGATTTTTCACATTAATTTTCTTTGTTCCAACCTTTCTCCCCTTTGGTGTCTTTCTCGCCACTTATTTCCTTTTCTTCCATTCATCAACCTAAATAGATTAACAAAATCAAAAAGAAGAAAGACATGCAGGAAAGAAGAGGAAAGGAGTGTGGGAAATGTGGTACTCTCTTTAACCGGGTTGTAATTTTTGGTACCACCCATGGGGGTGATGATTTTGGACAACTAATTGGCCCCTGGGGCCGTTAACTCTAATGTTACTAAGATGTAGATATATGTTCTTTATGAATATATATCGTAGTATCTATTTAAGTAAAAAAAAAAAGGAGTGTGGGCACCAAAGCTGCATTAGAAGAATTGTAAAAATGGTATATATATATATATATATATATATATATATATATATAAATAATGCAATTCACATTCCAAATGAACATCACATTGAATATACATCAAATTCATAAGTTATGGAGTGAGAAAGGAGAGCAAGAGTAACTAAGAGAATTAAGAAAGTAACTTTTGAAATTGTTTGTAACGTAAGAGTAGCATCTAGAGTTACACACATGGATTACTACCAAACACTATAAGAAGGACATGCACCTAGAATTATACACTTATCTAGATTATATCGAATTGAAGTATTTCATTATTTTTTCTGAAAGGAAGGAAATTAATAGTAGACTAATGAATTTATATCCAAAATCCTGTTTATGTGACAAAAAAAAATCTTACCTTGTAGAGGCTTAGGGTAAAACCCCATGAATGACCAAAGAATTATTCAATAGTACAGAGAAATATTAAGAGATTCAATTCCAATCTCAGTAACTAAAATTTGAACTTACAAACGCTAAATAATCTCAAAATATTCAAAGAGAAAAGTACTAAACTTTGTGAAAACATTCGATATCTCGTGAATAATCTCATAATGAAATAACATACAACAAAAGAACGAAAATTGTACAACAAAAACTATAAATCTGAAGAGAATTTTACCCTCCATAACAACATTGGGTGGGAAGAGTTGGTGAAGATGCACCTAATATAAAAGAGCAAACAAATATGACGTTTGGGAAGAAAAAACGTATATGATGGTTCTGAATCTTCTTAAATGAAATACTAACATTTTTGATCATTCTCTAAAGAAAAAGCCAGCACGTTTGCAACTTTAATTAATTTATTACAATCATTTAAGAGGTTGTAACAATTCCAATATTATTATAGGTTGTAACCGTTCCAACTTCAGTGATATGATAGTGTTTCTTGTTATGAAATAATAAGTGTGGATGTCCACCACTCTAGAAATAAATTCCCGCTTCCGATCTCAAAGGTTTAATGTAATGTCTCCCACTTCACCCATGATCTTCCCCACATTCTCATATGTTGAATGTCATATTTATATCTACCCTTTTATATGTCTCTATGCACCACTATAAATAGAGGCATAGGGATTCATATTGTACATACTTGAACAACACTTGAAACATATTGGGATGAATAAGAAAGCTCTCATCTCTCATCTCTTGTCTCTCTATCTCTTTATTGTTCTTGCTTCATCTTTTGATATATTGTACTAACTCTTTAGAATGATTTTACAACACGTTATCAGCACGAAACGCTCACTCTTTGTCAAGAACGATGGTAGGTGCTTTTTAACTTTCACAGCTTGTTCATACCCTTTGGCCGTGATCAGTTTGGCAGTAAACTTGAGCTTTTGGTATGGATCTTATTAAATAATAATAGTATTATTATAAAGGCAGTATGAGGTATGTGATCTCAATTTATTTTTACATTAATTTTCTTTGGTAGGTTATAGTAGTTTAAACTTAATTCATATATTGAGTTCTATAAATTATGTATAAGCATAAAGTAATGGGATTTTCTAGTAGTCGTCATGCAAGATTACTTTTCTAACGAGCTTTTCCAACTAAAGATATGGTCTCACTTAGTTCTAAAAGTTGCGAATGTTGTCAACAATATTCATTTCATTGATGTTGTATAATTATTGTTTCAAATTGACCATTAGTTTTTACGCCATTTATTGTGTGTCTTACATTTTTGTTCTTTGTTGCGTTTTGAAAACAAAGTTGCTATTAGTTTTGAGTTTCAAAGTACTTTCCTTTCATTTTAGTTATGGCACAAAAGTTTGAAATAATCACTTGAAGGTTGTAACTGAAGTCCTTTAATATTAATATTTATTTAAGCCTGTAACCACTAGTAGTAGTGATAATATTTTCAGAGGCTGGATCATGTCAAGGCATGTTTGAGAAACACCGCGAGTTGATCTTGTGCCTTTTGGTGGGTTCAAAACCTAATGTACTAATAAGGGTAACACATCGGATTTTGAGTCCTGATGCCCTATATATGATGATAATATAAGATATTGGGTTCAAGTCCCATCGATTTGTGACCTAACACGCCATTATATGAATAAGACGTTGGGTTTGAGTCCCGATGAACTATATTGATGATATAATGATGACTAAGGCAAAACAATGTGTATATTTGATGTAAATTCGTGAAGCTCGTCCCACTTGATATGCTCCATTCCGTGGGGGGAATGTGGTAGCAGTGCATAATAAGTCTAAATGAAAACAAGAGGTTAAATGAATGAACGTGGACGTGGCAAAGGTCAAAATAATGTTAATCATCATTGTGATAATATAAGAGGAAAAACATTATGGGTTCTCAAAATGGTCCTTCTAAAGGTGAAGGTAATTTTTATCATCAATATGGTATGAAAGATAATTCGGCACGCGGTTGACGTGTGACCTAATTTGATAAAATTTATAAATCCTCCATCAAAAGAAAGTAATACAATTTCAAAGTGATGTCGGCGGGTCTATGAATATGATAAAGACAATGGGCTTATAATGCAAAATTTATGAAGCACGTATATATGATTGTAGTTCATTCCTTGAAGAGAATATTGCTTGTGATAAGCATCGTGAATGCTCGCCCATTTTTGAAAGTGAAATATGTAAAATTATGGATAAGAACGTGTTCATGTATTATTGGTGTTACACCTCAGCAATGTCATGTCGATGCGTCGTGAATAGACTAACGTCAGTTAAGTCGGACACGAGACCTTCGTGACTACAAGAGGGTGATTGGCAGCCTTAATGTATATACGATAAAATTTTTAAGTCATAGGACTTGGTGAAACTAGGCTTGTCAAAGGAAGTGGAGCATAAGTGATGTTTGGGAAGATTTCATGGGTATTGAACTAATGAATATTTAGTAAGGTCTTGAGGACGAGTTATAATGTCCGTTAGATCGTTAAAGATGTGTTACACAAGTACCAAGAAGGTTCCATAAGGATTCGAGACCAAACGAAGCGACGAGAACGAATTCGAAAAAAATTGGGGATTATACGGTCATATATACGGACCGTATATTTTATACGGCCCGTATACCTGGCCGTAGAACCCTTCCAGTGAAGGGTGACTTTCTGGAGGAAACATACGGTCCAATATACGGACCGTATAAATTGTACGGTCTGTATAGTGAACCGTAGGTTTCGGGTTGGGTCCGAACTTTATTTTTATATATACACGGTTTCCTTTTCTTTTTCTCACTTCTCACTTCTCCAACCTTCCTAAAACCTCTAGAATCCTCTTCATAACACATTAATACATATCCAAGAAGGGGAAATCAAAGATCAA
>NC_081353.1:26133361-26279099 GCF_029784015.1 Lycium ferocissimum | reverse complement strand
CTTCCAAACTGCATCCTTCAGCACTTCTTTGCTTTCTTCTTTGCTTTTCCTTTTTCTAAATTCCTTCTTTCATCCCTCTCGCTTTTTGTGTTCTATGATCCGGATGTAAAGCCTAATGTTGACACTTCCCCGTTACCTAATTGCTAAATGTTGACAACGTTTAGATAATGAATCTATTTGAATATACATGGTATACGCCCAGTCCACTGGTCTATTTTTTTGCATTATATACCTTTAGCCTTATTATCGATTATGTACTAATCCTTTTCTTTCGTTTTTTTTTTTGCATGACATCTTGCATACGAGTCCAAGGGACTCGTCACCTCCCGCTTTCGGTGTTGGGCCAAAGCCCAACGAAACTTTTCTCTCGAGTCAGCCTCATCAGCAACAGTCCGCAGCATCTATTAAAATTTCGCTGGGCCGACAGTAGCAGTCCTAAATGGGCTGAGCCCATTTAATTTATTTCAGCTTCTATTTTGTTTTGTGCAGTTAACTTGTATTGTTTGACTAACCCTTTACTTTGTTTGTTTTCTTAGCTTAGATAAATCATAGGGAATTAGTGTGGTTAGTTTTAGAATGATGGGTAGTTAATCCAAGAAAACTAATAATTAATTCCGCGAATTACATTCTCTCATGTTAAAACTATTTATAGCATCTATAATACTTATTGGGATAATTGATTTTTAAAATAGCATGACTACATATTTTGAGAATCAAGATTCACTCTTTTTATCTTAAAATTTAAAGCGTTACAAATTTCACACTGACGTTAACTTATTTTTGAGAAATAAGGAAAAGTAACTATTTTTTCATGGATAACTGTTCTAACTTAGCTACTTTCCCAACACTTGAAATACGTATTTGTTAAACAATCTTTTCACAGCTTGTATTGAATTAATAGTCTTCCTACAAAACCTTTAAAGTTTTTATTACTATTAATCTTACAATAAGTTTTTTAATTTGCTAGTCGGTACAACTTATTTTCTTCAGTTATTTATAAAACGTTATACATCTCACGCTTTCCCAGTTTATTTACAACTAAACCTTTTTTCGTAAATCATTACTTTCTATCAGTCTTATTTTAAATGACATTATTATATTTATAATTTTAACAACACTTATAAAGTTATTTTCTTTCTACAACACTATATTTACACTTAGCCTAATTAACTATAAGTCCGATCAGTTAATCATTATTAATGAAATTTAGAGGATGCCTAATACCTTCCCTCTAGATTAGTTGAACCCGTACCTAGAATTTTGGTTTCGTAGACTTTAAAAGCAAATCAACTTTAGATAATTACTTTAATTAACCTTAGGTGCCCTAATTCACCGTAAATAATTAGGTGGCGACTCCTAACTTTAAATAACCCCGGAACTACCGGGATGTTATAAACCATTTTGACTTAGGTTAGAATAGGGTATAACGAAGTGTAATACGAGGGAAGTCGTATAAATAAAGGAGATGCTGTCCGATTTTCTCTAGAATTAGTCATGAATGCTAAAGCTATCCATTATCTAATATGAGTATACACTTCAATAAAGGTAGAACGTGAGCTTTGAAGAAGAACGTACAAGTGATATAATAGTTGCACGGAAAGGTATGTAAGGCTAACCCTTCTTTCATAAGGCATGGTTCTTGGGCCAAATGTTCATCTTCCTATGAGTTCATTATACTCTCTAATGATCCTAGCTCGAGAAGCTATGAAGCTAATGGTGCTCAAATGATATGATTGTACTAAGTTCCTTATACGACGAGTAACACTCTAAGGATAGAAGGTAATGAATGACGATAGTAAAAAGGCTAAGGATAGATATGAGCTTATATGTATGTGTGCCCATGAGAGGCTATTGTGAACCCCGAGCTTATATGGCCGGGTAGAATATGATAAATATGTATATGTGTATGTGTGCCCATGAGAGGCTATTATGAACACCGAGCTTATACGGCCGGGTAGAATGTAACTAATATGTATATCTAGATATAACGACGCGCGCACACCACTGCAGTTGGGTACGAATAACACTGAGCCTTGGTAGGGCCAGGTACGAACAACCCTGAGCCTTGGTAGGGCCAGGCACTAAGCCTTGGTAGGGCCAGGTACGTGAAATACCGAACCTTCGTGGTCGGGTACGCTAACTAAAAGCTATGTATGTGACATCTATATGAGTACGAATAAGCTATGTATATGACATCTATATGAGTACGAATAAGCTATGTATATGACAGCTATATGAGTACGATTATGCTACGTATATGACATCGATAAGAGTACGACTATGCTATATGTTTGACATCAATTAGAGTACGAATATGTTGAGACCATGTAAGTGCCAAGTAAGGGCTATGTATGTGATATGAGCATGAGCATGAAAGGAGTTACGAACACGAATACGAAAGTAGATACGAAAGGTAAATGAGCAAGAATATGAATGTATGTTCGCGAATACGCAATAGAAATGGAACGTCCCTATGGAAAGCAGGTAAGTGCTAAGATGATGATGCTATTATCTCCCATCTCGTGATATTTCATATGTTATCCATTATGCTTTTATATTGATAGTGATCATGCTTTACATACTCGGTACATTCTTCGTACCGACGTCCTTTTGTTTCGTGGAAGCTCGTGTCATGCCCGCGTGGCCGGAAGACGACTTGATCCATAGCCGTATTACCTCGGGGACTACATAGCGGAGCTCCATTTCATTCGGAGCCGCAGCTTTTTTGGTATAGATTCTTTTGTGTATATATTCACGGGCACGACGGGGCCCCCGTCCCGCCCATATGTTACGATATGATGTACCCTTCTGAGGCTCGTAGATTGTGTATATGGTTAGATATGTTCGGCCTTGTCGGCCTACATTTTGGGATGTTGTTTTGATCGCCTTGTCGGCGCATGTACATTTATATGGGCATAGATGTTATTGATGATATAGATATATTGTTGCCCGATGAGATTAGAATGATGATGAATGAAAAGTATGATATAATTATGTGGCTCACCTAGAATGTGATGTAAAGTGTGTTAAGGGGTGCCGGGTGGGCTAAGACCGGCGCTCGTCGTGGCCCTCAGGTTGGGTCGTGACATGGAGGAACCAAAGAAGGTAGCAACTGCTACCATGTATTTGCAAGGCGATGCTAAGCTTTGGTGGCGGGTAAAGTTTGAAGCCATCAGGGCAGGGGAAGAGAATCTGACGACATGGGAGGAACTAAAGGCGGCTATCCGCTTGCAATTCTTTCCAGAAAATGTCGAGTACAATGCGCGCAGGAAGCTCAGGGAGCTGCGCCAGACCAAGTCAGTTAGGGATTATGTACGTGACTACTCCGCACTCATGCTGAGTATTCGAGACATGAGTGAGAAAGACAAGCTTTTCACGTTCATGGAAGGACTGAAGCCTTATGCCCGCGCAGAACTGCAAAGGCAACGGGTGGACACAGTGACAAGGGCCATGCAAGCTGCTGAGTGCCTTGTCGACTATCAGGTGGAGCCTCGAAAGGACAAGCCACAACAGCCTCCTCGAGGAGGGAATATAAGAGGAGGCCAACACAACAACTATAACAACAACAGCAGGGGTGGCCCTAGTAGAAGTGGGGGAGACCGAGGGTCCAACCATTCTAGGACTTCCTCGTCTGGCAGTGCGAGTGTTGCGTCTCCAAATAAAAACCATGGGAAAACGCCCTATGTTCCGAAGGGCGGATGTTTCGAGTGCGGTGGACCGCATGACGATGGACCGCGTATTTACGAGGGGTTCAAAATATAAAAAAGTAAACTCGAAGAAGTTTAAGGGGGTTCAACGTCTACTATATATACATAAAAAATAATTTTAACCTTATAAAAACGCGCGTCGGGGTTCGATGAACACCCTCGGCATAGGGCTCCGATTATCCTCGGGGCCGATTAGAAAGTTGAATGGCCGGCGAAGTCAGGCAGAGGAAGAGCTCGACGAAATAGAGGAAATTGAGGAACCCATGGGTGCCTTCACTCAATTTCTCAATTCCATATGTCAGGAGGGCGAATCTAGTGCCAGCCTTCGAAAGAAGAAAGATCCTACTCCTGCTGCCACAAAGAAGGCCCCAAAGGAGAAACTCCAACGCTATGTTAGCAAAAGCAAGACTTTGATGTTCGTTGATATGCGAGTAAATGGTAAGCCCGTTAGGGCCATGGTGGACACAGGTGCTACCCACAACTATCTAGCTTCCACTGAGGTGGAGTATTTTGGTCTCATTGTGGAGAAAGGCCAGGGTCGTGTCAAGGCAATCAACTCTCCAGCCATGCCGGTTGGGGGAGTGTCGAAGGGAGTGCCGTTCAAGTTGAGTTCTCTAGAAGGCAAGATGAATATGTCCATTGTCATCATGGACGATTTCAAGCTGATACTGGGATTGGAATTTATGAGGGAAAATTATGTCATCCCATTTCCATTTGCGGATGCACTGTTGGTGTTGGGAATAAATGGGGCCAAGACTTGCCTCATCCCTGCACTACCAGGAAAGATGAAGGACGGGAACATCTCAGCATTTCAACTGAACAAGGGAGTCAAGAGACAAGAACACACGTTTTTGGCTACCTTGTGTATTGAGGATATTGAGCGTTCTTCTGGCCCTATGCCTATGGCCGTGAAGAAGCTCTTGAAGGAGTTCGAAGACGTGATGCCACAGGAGCTGCCAAAGCACTTGCCCCCAAGGAGGAATGTGGATCATGAGATCGAGCTGGTGCCGGGTGCGAAGCCACCTGCTCGTGCACCTTACAGAATGTCACAACCCGAGCTCACCGAGCTTCGGAGGCAATTGACGGAAATGTTGGACTCGGGGATTATAGTGCCATCAAAATCTCCTTATGGTTCACCAGTGTTGTTCCAAAAGAAGCATGATGGTACCTTAAGGCTCTGTGTTGATTATCGAGCCCTAAATAAGATCACAGTGAAGAACAAGTACCCTATCCCGCTGATGGCGGATCTGTTTGACCGGTTGGGTGGTGCAACGGTGTTTACAAAGATTGATCTTAAGACAGGGTATTGGCAAGTGAGGATTGCCGAGGGTGATGAACAGAAAATGACCTGCATGACACGATATGGGTCGTTTGACTTCTTGGTCATGCCATTTGGCTTGACGAATGCTCCTGCCACGTTTTGCACTTTGATGAACCAGGTATTCCGCGAATATATTGACGAATTTGTGGTGGTCTACCTTGATGACATTGTAATTTATAGCAAGACACTGGCGGAACATCTTGGGCATCTGCGGAAGGTGTTGACTCGGCTAAGGGAGCACGAATTGTATGTGAAGCTATCTAAGTGCTCCTTTGCCCAGAAGCAGATTGACTTTCTTGGTCACGTCATTGAAGAAGGGCGGATCAAGATGGACCAGCAGAAAATTCAGGCGATTGCGGATTGGCCGCCGCCCAAGGATATTCATGGCTTGAGGTCGTTCCTTGGTTTGTGCAATTTCTATCGCCGATTCGTGAAAGGTTACTCGCTCATTGCTGTGCCGCTGACAGAACTTTTGAAGAAGGTCACGCCGTGGGATTGGTCTCCCAGGCGCCAGGAGGCCTTTGATTTGCTGAAGAGGGCTATGTCTAGTAGCCCAGTCCTGGCCCTTCCTAATTTGGCCAGGCCTTTTGAAGTACAGACTGATGCCTCAGACTTCGCCTTGGGTGGGGTGCTGTTGCAAGATGGGCACCCGGTTGCTTATGAGAGCCGGAAACTAAAGGATGCAGAGCGTCGCTATGCTGCCCATGAGAAAGAGCTATTGGCTGTCGTCCATTGTCTACGCCTTTGGAGGCACTACTTGTTGGGGACCCCGTTCGTTGTGAAGACGGACAACACGGTACGTCAGTCATTTTATGACCCAGCCAAAGCTGAGTGGGCGACAGGCCAGATGGCAGGAACTTCTCGCAGAGTTCAATTTTAACTTGGAGTACAAAAGTGGGAAGACCAACCAGGTTGCTGATGCGCTGAGTCGAAGGGCTGACTTAGCGTCGGTGTGTTTACTCGCCGCCCTTAGGGGAGCGAAGTTTCCACCCCGATAAAAGATCTGATAAGGGAGTGGCTCCCTAAAGACCCTGCTGCTCAACATTTGATTAGCCTCACAGAGCAGGGAAAAACTCGCCAGTTTTATATGGATGATGGGTTTCTCAGAGCCAAAAGGAACCGTCTTTATGTGCCTAAGGGAGGCAACTTGCAGAGGACCCTTCTGAAGGAATGCCACGATACTCTTTGGGCAGGTCATCCGGGAGAGGAAAGGACCATGGCGCTGCTGCGTCGTGCATATTATTGGCCCCTTGCTTAGTGTGTGGCAGATGATGGCAGATGATGTTGCTCAGTATGTGAGGACTTGCTTAGTGTGTCAGAAGGACAAGTCCGATCGCTTGACCCAGGCGGGTCTGCTGCAGCCTCTAGTTGTCCCAACGAGGCCTTGGGAGAGTGTCTCACTAGATTTTATCACTGGCTTGCCCAAGGTCGGGGATCTGACCACCATTCTGGTTGTGGTGGATCGGTTCTCCAAATATGCTACTTTCATTGTGGCCCCAAAATATGTTTCAGCGGAAGAGACGGCTCGACTCTTCTTTGCTCACATTGTTAAATATTGGGGTCTGCCCAGGGATATTGTTAGTGATCGCGATTCTCGCTTCACTAGCAACTTTTGGACCCAGCTCTTCAAGTGCATGGGTTCCAAGTTGAGCCATAGTTCGAGTTTTCATCCCCAATCTGACGGCCAGACGGAACGGTTCAATGGCATGCTGGAGGACTATCTTCGGCACTTTGTGACTGGTTCTCAGAAGAATTGGGTGAAGCTCTTGGATGCTGCTCAGTTGTGTTTCAACGCCCAAAAGAGCTCGAGTACCAACAAGAGCGCTTTTGAAATTGTTAACGGGCAAAGAACCACTCCTTCCACATACTGTTGATGCCCCAAATGTGTCAAATCTTTTAGAGCTGCTAGCTTCTCTAAGGAATGGAAGCAGAACCTAGAGATAGTGCGGAGCTACCTTGAGAAGGCCCAGAAGCGGATGAAGAAACATGCTGATCAGAATCGTCGTTTCGTGGAGTATCAAGTTGGTGACAAAGTGATGGTGAAAATCCCAAAGCGGTACCTATTTGCGGGGACTAGCGACCCTCGCCTGTTGCAAAAATATATTGGACCTTTGTCCATTGTGAAACGCATTGGGGAAGTGGCTTACCGTGTTGATGTCCCAGCTTGGTGGAAGATCCATCCAGTTTTCCATGTTAGCCTATTGAAACCTTTTCAGGAAGACAAGGATGATCCCTCAAGGAGCCAGCTCACAATACCCGGTATTCGAGCAAACAAAACATCTGGAAAAAGAGCAGTAGAAGCCATACTTGATGATCGGGTGATTCATGCATCACGGAAAGACCACCAGGAGTTCCTGGTGAAATGGATAGGATGCGATGCTGAGGAGAACACATGGGAAAGGGTGAAAGACTTGAAGGCCTTCCAGGATTTGATTGATGATTACCTTGCAAGGAAGGCTCCGAGGACGTCGCCAAATCAGGTGGGGGAGAATGTCATGGGTGGCTTTACCGCCATGCCCAATGACCCCTTGGTCGCACCCCATGGCCCCAGTGTCATGGACGACCCCGTGGTCTCGGTCGCACCAAGCGACAAGAACGCCTATGCTAATGTCGCCCCATCGTTTGCTCGTGACCGTGCCCACCAGCCGGCAGTGCCCAAAGCGCCCATCGCCAGCGCCGCCCTCAACGCTCGCTGCGGTCGCGCCGCCGCCCATGCCGGGCAGCCCGCGCGCGGTGCCCGACCGACGTAGCCCCAACACGCCCGACGCGCGCCGTGCGCCCCCACGGCCGGCCACACCGCGCGCGCGCACGCGCCGGCCCCCCCCGCGCGCGCGCGCGGCGCCCGCGCCCACGCACGCCCGACCGTGCCCGCACCCCCGCGCGCACGGCGGTCCGTGATCCGAAGTTGCCGTAATGGACCCGCTCTAGTTTAGGTCACTTTTGATGTAAATATAGAGTAGTTTACTTCCTGTTCTTGTAGTATGATTCTCTAGCTTTTTAATGTCTACTCCTGTAATTTGGGATTTTATTTTTAAAGCATTATTAGGGGGGATATAGTTGGTGAAATCAAAAAGCTTTCAAATCTTCTGCAAAGGTGTTCTCTCCCCTCGAACACCCCGACTCTCTTGTAATCAATTCTCTCGTTAATACAAGCAAGCATTTTCGTTTTCAATTCTCTCATTGCAAATTGTTGACGACACGGTTTTCCTACACGGCATTGACAATCTAGTCTAGCGTGTAGAGGGGACCTCGTGGTTGGCGGATAGTGATCACACGGAAGTCGGATTACTTAGCCTTACGTCGCCCTTCTAAACATCTCAAGGCGCCGCGTAACGAATATTGCACACAAAAACGATAAATTTGGTGGCAAGGTTGTGGAAACACTCCAGTGGGGTACTCTACTACCCAAAGGGATATAAGTTGTATGATCACGCTAACAAAGATTCTTTGTCAGCAGGGATGTCATTTTCAGGAAAGGTGTTTCCTTTCAAGGATCATCCATCTAATCCCTTCATTGTGGCAAAAGAGATGTCAACAATCATAGGTGATACCTTGCCACCTGATAACTCAATTATTGTACCTGCTTATGTTGTGGCAAGAGAGATGCCAACTGTTATAGCTGATTCCTTGCCCACAACTCATTCACCAAATAAAGGTGCTGATGTTGATGTCATTACAGGTTGTGACACTAGAGCAACATCTGACGTGAATCATGCACCTAAGGGAGAAGCAGCTTCTCAAGTGCCAAAGGGTACCAGAACATCCACCAAACTCTCTAAACCACCTATTTGGCTTAATGACTTTATTCATACATCATCTAATCCTAGCACTTCTAGATAAACATATCCTTTGTCCAGTTACATATCTTATGCAGCATTGTCATATTCTTATTTTACAACATTGTAAAACTTTTTTGCTGTTAGAGAACCTGCTTCAAATGAGGAGTCTCTACACCATCCTGAATGGGTGGAGGCTATGAATTAGGAACTGCAAGCCTTGGGTGATAATCATACTTGGAAGGTGGTTCCTCTTCCTTATGATAATAAAGTCATTAGTTGCAAGTGGGTGTTCAAGGTTAACTGTAATGCCAAAGGGAAAATTGATAGAGATAAGGCAAGGTTGGTGGCTAAAGGATACACTAAACAAGAAGGTCTTAATTATCAGGAGACTTTATCTTCTGTGGTCAAAATTGTGACAGTAAGGGTTGTTCTTTCTCTTGCAGCCGTGAAGCGCTGGAAATTAGACCAAATGGATGTGTTTAATGCTTTCCTTCAAGGGTAGAATATGTTTGCATGATCCCACCTCCTAAACTTTTAAGCCACGAGGAGCATTCTCTGGTTTGTAAGTTGCAAACGTCACTATATGGCTTGAAACAGGCTTTTAGGCAATGAAATTTGAATATTAGTGAAGCTCTCCTTGCCTTAGGTTTCAGCCAGAGCCATCATGATTATTCTTTGTTTGTTAAGTCATCCGGAGCGATTTAGTTCTCATCCTAGTGTATGTTGATGACCTTTTCATCACTGGTTCTTCTTCCACACTTGTTGATGAAGTTAAGCAGATATTACATGAGCATTTCAAGATCAATGATTTGGGGGAGATGAAGTACTTCAAGATCTTGATATTGCAAGGAGTGAACAGGGTATTTTGTTGTGTCAAAAGAAATTTCTCTATATCTCATTGTTGATTTATGACTTGCTGGTTCAAAACCTGCTAATACACCTTTGAAATTCAATCAAAGGCTTACTAGTGTAGAGTTTGATCATGGTTGTGAGAGTGATCCCGGTGATGCATTGCTCTTATATCCCAGAAGTTTTCAGACATTGGTTGGTAAGTTATTTTACTTAACTATGACCAGACCAGATATTAGTTTTGCTATTCAGAATTTGAGTCAATTTATGGACAACCCAAGAAATGTTATAAGGCAGCCTTGAGGGTTGTGAGATACTTGGAAAATGCACATGATCTTGGCATATGTTATCATCTTATAATTCATCACATCTTTTAGTTTATTGTGATGCAAATTGGGGGACTTGTTCTATGAATAGAAGGTCAGTGAGTGAATTTCTAGTAAAGTTGGGAGGCTCACTCATCTCCTGGAAGTCTAAGAAGCAAAACACAGTATCCAGGATTTCAGCTGAGGTTGAATATAGAAGCCAATGCAGTTGCAGAGATAGTCTGATTAGTTGGATTCTTCAAGGAATTGGGCACATAGTTGCACCGTCAATGAAATTAAATTGTTATAGCAAGGCATCACTTCAAATTGCTGCAAACCTAATCTATCATGAAAGGACAAATCACATAGGAATTGATTGTCACTTCATCAGGGAGAAGATTCAAGTAGGATTAGTGCATACTGAACATATTTCTACAACACTACAGTTTGGCTGACATCTTGACAAAGAGTTTGGGATAGGCACAACATGAGTTCTTGAGGGAGTCGCGTGAGAGTCATATGCCAAGACTCATATTAATGAGTTGTCCTTAGTTAGTTAACTAATTGCCAGAGTAGTTACACATTTAGTGTCAATTAGAAAGTGTTAGCTATCATTATGTATACACAGTTGTACAGTCGGTTGAGGCATTCAATTGAAAAGAAGATATTTTGTTGCTCTCTCTCTCAACCGTTTCATTATAGAGCTCGCGGGTTTCATGCTTTTATGGTGAAAGCTTAACATAATCTATCAGCTACATGTCATTTATAGTGTGATCGAATAAGTCTATTCACTAAAATTTAAATAGATCGAAAGAAATTATTTAGTAGGCGTTTGGCCACAGATTTTAAATTTTTTCACTTTATTTGAAATATATGAAGTTGGAGTTGTTTTTGTTCATACTTTTTGGTAATGAGAGAGAGGAAATATTTTTATTTGAATTTTATGAAGACGGAGTTGGAAAAATAGGGTTGGAACACTTTTTTTCAAATTTTCAATTCAAGTCTAATTTGGAATTGGAAACTTGATTTCAAACACTGATTTTAAAATAAAGTGAAAAATTGTGGAAGAAAGTAACCTAAGCGATCAATGAAGTAGGTTAAAAGTTATGAGGTCTTAGGTTCAAATTTCAATGGAAGCAAAAGTACTAGTTGATACCGATATCTGTGTGACTGTGTTGGCAGAAGGTAGTAAATATTTCATGAAATTAATCTGAGGCACATATAAATTGGCTAATACACTACAGTTATAAAACAATCAATTAGAATTTCTTATTTTTTCTGAGAACCACAATATAATTACAAAAAAAAAAAAAGGGATATTAAACTGTGACATCTTGGATCAAATCAGCCAAGAAAACAAGAACTGAATTGGCTCAATCTTTGCCTAGTGATGTTTTCTCAGACAAATAAACATAAAATCTCAAGAAGCAAACACAAGTATCAAAATGGGAGAGTTGAAATAAATATATTCTGCTCTATCTTAATGCTTAATACTAACATGTTGTCTGTCTAAATGGTGGCACAGCCTCCATTTTCACTACTATTTGTCAGTGTTTAAACCCTACAGACCAAATTTAAGGTTATGAAATGCAACACGCAAATCCACACTTTACAATCTAGTTTGTTACTTTTTGTCTATCCCTTGCTTTTCAAGATTTCACTTTTTATCCTTTTCTTTTATATTCAAGTATGTAATTGAGTAATTAAGATTAGGAAAGATAATAACCCTCTTTTATCGGCCTCCCTCTAAAAGGCAATAAAATAACAATTTGATGCACGAAATATTTTGCGATCACGCAAGATTTAAAAAATAATGCATTCCAAAAGTTCTTTTAAAAGGCATTATAAAGAGAATAATATTTTCTTGACTAAAATATAATTTTAAAAAATATTTTTTTTGCTATGAAAATTCTTACGTAAGTAATAATTAAATTTATGTAATTTCTAATATGTAAATCTTATTTTGATAATTAAAGATTGATGTGTTAATGTACACATAACAATTAATGTGTTAATCCTCATACTTTGAACTTAGAGGCGAATTTATATAGAAAAATTGGGTCACGTGAACCCATGGTCACTCCTAAACTCGACATATTATGTGTATAATTCTGAAAATATATCTAATATTAACTGAAGGAACACATGATCAAACCAGGCCGAGTGGAGTACTGGTTAGGGCTGGGTTTAATTCCTCAAGGTTAAGGCATCGAACCCGACCTGCTACACTTTTTTGATTTATTTCTAAAGCAGTCTGTAACTTTCCTCTTTTATATTATTTCTAAACACTTTTTCTTCTTTAGTTTTAATTACAAAAGGCAAAAAATATTTTCCATTTTTATATTATTTCTAATTATTTTTTTTATTTATTTCTTCAAGTTCCAATTTTTTTCTTTGTATGAGCTGACATTTCCTCTTTTGTAGCTATGCATCTCTTTGATGTCATTGTGATTATAAAACTTCATAAAAAATGTAATTAATTATCTTTTGCTTGCCAAGTTGATGTCACTATCTTAAAAGAAATTAACCCATCCTTCGAAATTCCTGATTCGCCTCGTTCGAACTTCGCATTCTTTGTGATTTGGGTGTGAAATTTAACTAGGTCATTTATATTTTTATACTATTAAACCAATAAACACACCCAAAACAAGTAATGTAATACTTTTACATATAAACAAAATACTCTTTCATCTTCTTCTTATTATTTTCACACCTATCGTTATTTTTTTACCTACCTCAAGCAACAAGCTCTTTCTTTTTCTTTTCTTTTTTTCTTTTTCTTTTTCTTTTTGGTACATTTGATTGTGTGCACGATATTAGAGGGGGACCTAATTGTAATGTAAACCCCTTAGTAGGGGACCTGTCTACTACATAGGGAATTAAAGTCTTAATCCTTATAGCTTTTGACACATTGAAAATCAGTTGTTACACAATGTCCACTGAAACTTTTAGAAGGATAATTAAGTGGTGTACACATTTCCCCTTTATGAATTTTCAACATCATTCCAACCATATCTGACTCGATTCAATGACCTTGTTTTTCCAAGATTATACCATTATGATAAGGTACAAAATATTAGGACCATTTGAGACAAAATTTAGGTGGTCCTTTAATTTTAATTCATGACTATAGCCCATCACGGGGAATCAATGGCGGACGTAGCTTTGCTTTCACGAGTTAAATTGGACCCAGTATCTGATACGGAATATAAATATATGTGTGTGTATGAAAATTATTAAAATAATAATAAATATCACTTGATTTTAAGGTTAACAACACTTTTGATCTCTCAAGTTATTGATAAAATTTGATTATAGTCTTTGTGATAGTTGACCTTTAATTAATTGAAATTTGTGTTTGGGTTCCTTTAGTAGGAAATATGTTATATTTGGAATATTTTTAGAACTATATTACTACCAAATATAGAGTAATAGTACAAGTTTAGCATAATGATCGAGTAATTAAGTGGTGGAACAATTAATAATCATGATAAATTTATGAATATTGACAAGTGCATAATTAGTTAATGGTTAATTGTGGTTAGTCGATAATCACAAGAATTAAAATCATAATTTATATTGATCACTGATGGACCAAAATGCTTTTAATCCAAACTTTTAAATTTTTAACTATATAGAAGAGCCGGTTGGCTACTTTTTCGTCGTCAGTCGTCAGTCCGTTAAAAAAAAAAAGTGTGGGCCCCATATTAAACACAAATCAATATTAAAAAAAAAAAAAAAAGTGGAACCCACCATCTCCAAAGTCACGGAAAAAAAAGTGGACCCCATATTAACAAAATCAAGCAATTTTAAAAAAAAAAAAAGGTGAATCCCATATTAAAAAAATAAATAATGTAAAAAAAAAAGTGCATCCAATATTAAAAAATCAAATAATAATTCATGTAATTTTCAAAGTATCTCATTAAATCAATAATGATGGATTCATTATCGTACAGATCAACCAATAATGAAAGAAAATGAAATTATTGTAAAAAAAAACATAGTACCCCATATTATCGCTTTTCTTCAAAAGCGCAGTTAATAAATAAATCATACAATTTTCTTTCATTCCACCCACTTTTTTATTTAAGGGCAAAAAAATGTAGATAGAAATACTTTATTATATTTCTATTTTTCTACTATATGTAAGATTTGCCATCCACGTCAATGCCATCACTCTTAAAAAAAATAAATAAGGTGGACCTCATACTAAAAACACCAAGCAATATTTTTTTTAAAAAAAAAAAGTGGACCCCACCCTCTCCAAACTCATGAAAAAAAAAAGTAAACCCCATATTAAAAAAACAAGCAATGTCAAAAAAAAAAAATGTGCACCCCGTATATTAAAAAATCAAACAATATTCATGTAATTCCCAAAGTATCCCCATCAAGTCAATAATAGCATTCATTACCACGCGTATCAACCCATTAGTGGGAGCAAATGAAATTATTGCACAGCAAAAAACATGGACCCCATATTATTGCTTTTCTTCAAAAGGTTAAGTAGCCAAATACATACAATTTCTTTTCTTTTCTTATATTAGCCTGATATCTAATCTAGATATTTAACTGCCGTATTTGCTATTCCGCCATGTCATTTATTTGTTATGTTTACTAAAATAAATATACTTAAAATATTTATATTTTAAAATAAGATAGAATTTACATTTTTATTCTTACTCTAATAAATGTGAAAAGAGATTAATATCAAATGAAGATCAAATAATAAATAAGATAAATTAGTTAAATTATAATTCTAATTGACGTTTTCTTAAAAAATCATGCAAAAAACAACATGACAAGTAAATGAAATTAAACCGAGATTATTTACCAAAAATTAAAAACAAGATTTCTTCGTTTAAATAGAAAATCAATTTCTACTTTGTTTTATTTTAAAGATGTAAAATTAATTTAATAATTTGAATTAGAATTATCCAAATCAAAATTTGATAAAAAATAATAAGTATTTTACACCTTTAAATTAATCTAATTAAAATTGAAAGTATCAACGATGCTTAAATATTATTATTTTATCTCAAAGAGAGAAAATAGTTTCCTTTTAAACAAGTCTTCTCTTTTAAAAAGTATTAATAAATTTTTGCTTGACTTTGTATTCGTAGCAAACACGAATATAATAAAGTTTTAGATACGGAGCACAAACTACAATGTTATATTAATCGTGTTTTGAACATAGTATATATATATTATCACTATCCAAACACAACTACATACACATAGATACACTATAATCTAAAGTGTTGGGCGTCTTCTTGTGGATAGACCATCTAGTCCTAATTACAATTGTATAAAGAATTTTAGTGTAAAAATCTTGAAAATTGACTTCGTTTTATTTAATTTTTGGATTCGTCTTTGTGGAAAATTACACGTGGGTCACGCCAAATGGATATAGATTAAGACTAATCATAATAGACAATGAATTATTTGTTCGAATTTGAGTGACACATCATGCCACTCGTGTAGGTTCTTGGAATGGCCACATGTAAAGCACGTGACACTTGTTCCTTCATAATAGCAATTTGACAATAACATAAGATATTAGGTATTTAATACGAAGGAGACAATATGGTCGAGTTCATTTCTTGCAACCTTAGCAATGTCATCTTTCTTGTGTTGTAAGTGATGCAGCCATTATATAACAATTAATTTAATTTATTTATGGGACCAAACATAAACGAAACAGGAATATAATTTCCCTTGCCCATATTGGGAACATATGTCTCCTCATTTTATTATTACCTCTTTTTTAATTTATCTGGCACGAATTTTAAAGAGTCATAAATTTTCAATTTAGACCATGAATTTGAATGTGAAATTTTGAAATTTTTTAAAACAAAATTTACATATTTAGATACTGTATAAAAAATATTATAATTATAATAACTAACAATTGATAATATATATATATATATAAGGCATATGAAAAAATCATTAAAAAAAAAAAACTCGTTTCACTCTCGAGAAAATCGTGGTAAAATAATATTAATGAATTTTTTTTTATGGGACCAAACATAAACGAAACAAAAAATTTCCTTTGCCCATATTGGGAACATGTGTCTCCTAAATATTTTATTATTCTTATTCTTTCTACTTTTTCGTATTTTTGGTACGACATAAAGACACATCCTTATTTCTTCCATGGTCCTTACTTCAAATTAAATAATCTATTAATAATGCATCACATATTGTTTTATTAGTCCAAGGTTACTAGATCACGGATGAGTATAATAATTAGCTTAATGCATGCATGTAAACAGAGTTGAGTAGGATTTGTTTATTCTTTAATTATTATTCATCTCGTTTTAATTTTTCGATTGTCTGAGGTTTTGGATAAAAAAATTTAGATTAACAAGAAATGGGATTATCACGGGTTAGAGTCAGCGGCAGTTCTAAAAGCCCGATTAGTTGTTCCCGTGAATACAGTAGCTTTTACCATACTCTATATTGTATTTAAAAAATTATAAATTTAAATATAATATTTATTAAAATTCTAACAAATATTTACCCTTAACAGAGTTTGGTCTTTTAAAATTCTTGCATTAATTTTTTTGGTTTGTTTGATCTTCCATCCGGTGTTCAATATTCATATTGGGACACTGACTAATCCGAATCCGCGTCATGTCTTTCATTAAAATAAAAAGTGCTTTACTCCGCAATTGAGTTTATCTGAATTAGTTTAAATTTGAATACGGAACAATATATATATATATTTTTTTTTTTAAAAGAAATTGCAAAGTTCAAAGACAATCAAAATGCAGTGAATGTTGTCAACAAACACAAGTTCATACTTCGAAGCATGTCTGGAGGGAGGAATACAAATTTTCATGAAATGGGAACTTTAGTGGACCCCCTTCCCTTTTGGGTTTTCCTTGAGCCTTTGAGAGTCTTTGACAATATTTTATCATTCATTTTTAGTTATTTATTTAGTGCTCAATATTATAAGTATATTCAAAATTTAAAATTTTATGGATTCAATCTTTAAAATGAATTTAGTACATTCTAAAATCAATGGCTTTTTAGTAGATTTAGAAGCTTTTTAGTAGATTTTTATAGATACATTTATACCCTTATGTCGAAAATATTGAACTTAAATGAACCCTGTAAGATAATGTTGAATCCACCCCTGTTCGATACTTGGTTTATATTCAATTAAATAAAATTGTGCCAAGGAAACTACGTTGGGGGATGAAATTTTTCTTTCGGAAGCAATTTCATTCTCAAAATCTAAATGAAATTTTTTTAATTAAATAAAATTGTGCCAAGAAAGATACATACTAACGCAATATAACCCTTTTTGACTGTATTTTTTGCCAAGGAAAAAAAACACACTTTGCCTAGTATAAGTGGGGAAGGGGACTCAGAAATATAGGGTTTTGGTTGGAATTGCAGATTCACTGGACAACCACCAGACGTCCCTGCTTTTCACGCTCCCACAATGTGTGTTTCATAAACTCTGCTTCTCAAGAAAAAATTATGTCATTTTTTTTTAATTCAATCTAAAAAAGAATGATACACTTTTGCTAATATTTTAATTTTTTTATTTTATTTCTTAATGTGATTATTTACGGTCATATAGATATTTATAACTAATTATTTTGAACCATGAAGTTTAAGGAAAAGTCTTTCACTCTTAAACCTTGGTTTCGCCTGTGCATGCATGCAATTCCAGTTTAGATGATATTAATATCCGATTGTACCCGGAAAGTTTGACCTAATAGCTAATGAAGTTGGTTAAATCATGAAATCTCAGTTCAAATTTCGACATATAAAAAATATTAGTACCATGTTATTTTGCTTCATCTATTTAAATTTTGGTGGACTTAGAGCACATTTGACAAGGAAATTCAAAAAGGTAAGAAAAAAAAATCTAGCGAGACTCAAACCTGCAACAATGGGCTAAAATTATGCCCCTCGACTGGTGAGCTGAAGTTCATATTATGTTACAAGGATTCAAAACTTAATATTATACATATATAAACAAATTAACCTTATATATACTCTGTAACTTTCCGAAAATGGGGGTTCACCCTTGCACCCCTATAGTTACGCCCTGATATTTATGTTTATGGAAGATAACAAGTACTTGCAAAATTAATCGAGGTCCACTCAAACTTTTCTGAACCCCACAATTATAAAAGTAAAAAAAATAAAAAAACCTAGCTGTCGTAAATATTTACTAGTCATGATTGATGAAGTATGGCCTGATTTGTTGATCTACTCCACAGACCAGATCATTACTCCATGACCAGAGCTAGGCCATAATGAAGAAAATTGAGTCTTTAAGACTTTAATTAACTTCTTAAAAGAAAAAGGTAAAGAAAGTACTACCAAACTTTAATTCAAGGCAACTCCTTTTCCAGAAAAGGTGAATACATCAAGTTGTGCATGCTCAACTTAGAACCAGAAAAAGAAGTAGCTAGGAGAAATTTGAACAATTTCTGACTGAATGAATTGGATCAGAGAGAAATAAAGATTGAACAATTGACACTGTATTTTTCATTGTCGATATATGTATATAAATCAAAATTAAAATAGTTTAAATTATATGCAGTAATGAGTATTTTAATTCACACAGTGTAGTTTTGCGGAGATTATAGTCTAGGAATTGATTATATAGTAATTAATAATAAAGAAATTGTTATACGGTTATTAATAAAGCTGAATGTTATTATTATACAATAATTATTTACTCTCAGAGCATTCTTGTTTTTAAGTTGTTCAACCCTCGTATTGCTAATACGTGTCAGTGCGGTGATTTTTTTTTTTTTTTGCGATTAACCAAATATTATACTAATTATCCATGATTTTACGTTAAAATTAATTATACTACACAATCAGCCAAACAACCTCTAACTGTATAAAAATACTATTAGCGTATTTTAATCTGTAATAACATATATTTTTCACTCTCTGCTCTAAGAAGTTCTCTACCTTAATCTTTTCATCCATCCGTTTTACTTATTATCAACAATTGCATATATTACTCCCTCTGTCCCAATTTATGTGATACTTTTCGCTTCCTGAGATTCAAACTGTATGAACTTTGACCAATATTTTAAGATGTATTTTTCACTAAATTGATATGAGAAAAGTTGTAACTTATAGTACTTTTTATATAGTTTTTAAAGATATAAATTTTAATTGTAAAATATTGAATTAATATAAAATAATTTAGCTTCACTATTTAGTCAAATTGACTCTCGAAAATCGAAAAATACCACATAAATTGGGCCGGAGGAAATATCAACTTTTAGATGATCTGATAAAAAATTTAAAAAAACTTTGACGTTTTTGAGTGCATAGGAGTTAACTCAAATCCGAAATAGGAAAGCATGCAAATACTTTCTCTATAACTTGTTGTATGCTACTATAACAAAAAGAGCAATAAAATGTTTGCCATAAAACTATAAAAGAGGGAAATCAGTCAGTTGGCATGCATGCACGCGCATTGAATGCGTGTACGATTAAGCAACACATTAAATAATAAAGGGCTTATTGTCTGCCCAAAAATATATTCCTAGTGTCCATTGGGTCGGCTAAAAGTATAACAATGATAGAGACATACTTGAGAAACTCTTGCCCCTTATTCACTTCTTTGTCTCATTCCCCATCTCACCATGTCCCCCTCAATTCGTTAGGTGGTGGGTGAGTGAACGCATATATAATTATTATTTATACAATACTATATATACACACACGCATACTACATATATATATATGTGTGTGTATCAACTGCTTGTTTCACAACAAGAATCCTCTAAACTAATTTTCTTGTCATATATTTAAACACAAGCTAAGTGTCAAGAAATTGAACTTTTTTCTTGGAAAACATGATGGAGCTACAATTGGGACTTGCACTTTGTAGCAATTCAACAAAAGGGTATAATGTTGATGAATTCAAAATTGAGTCTTTGTGTGGAAATTTCAATTTGAACACCAAAAAACCAAGCTCAAGTGAAATTCTTGATTTCCAAGATGAAAATAATGTCCAAGTTCTTCAAACTTTGCCTTTGCTTGTTTGGGATAAAGCTGATGATGATCACAGTGAACCTCAAAGGTACCATTAAAACATTTATTTTCATTTTTCTACTTCTAATCCATAATGATTCTAAGTTTGTTTGGAAGAAACTGATATCTAATTACTCTTATCATAGGCAAATGTAGAAATAATCACGGGTTTAATTGCACTCAGTATTTTAGACACTGTATAAATAACTATTAAATTTTGAATTCATAAACTTATAATTTTAAAAGTGTAATGAGTTCTGAACTAAATGTTATTTGGCTATGATTACCAGTGGGATGTTTGGACATAAGATTTGTGAAATTTGGAAAAATGCACTGAGTGAAAATTATGAAAACAGCTCCTTGGAGTTTTTCAATTCCGGAAAGTTATAACAATTCTATGTCCAAACAGTTTTTCGAAGTAATATTCTCGGAAGAAAAAGTGAAAACTATTAATAGCCAAACAAGATACTTACTTAGTATTATATGTTTGTTATGGTAGTAGTTTTATAATTATTTCAAGAAAGTTGTTGACATTTTTTTGCTTTGATTGAACAGAAAAGATGGTGATGAAGATGGGGTGGTAGGGTGGCCACCGGTTAATTCATTAAGGAAAAAGCTCTGCCACCAGAGCAGCCGCGACGGTGGCGGTGCAGTGAACTATGTCACGGTGGAGAACGGCGGCGGCAGCAGTGGCAGTGGCAGTGGCAGAGGATCTTTATATAAGTATGTGAAAGTGAAAATGGAAGGAGTGGGAATTGCAAGGAAAATTGACTTAAGTCTTTTTCAATCATATGGGACACTCACTGACACTTTAATTTCCATGTTTGGAAAAAGTGAGTATAAACTGAATTTGCAAATTTTCTTGTTTTTTAAGTCAGTGAATTATCCACTTTTTTACAATTGTTTTTTATTTTATTTGAAAATCAGTGTTTGGTTATGAAAATTTTAGGAAACGTTAAAAATTCTGTTTTCACTTTTTTCACTCTCTTGACTCAAATAACTAAATATTTATTTTGCAGAAATGATAATGAAACACAACTCCAACTTCAAATTTTCAAATAGAGTGAAAAATATTTGGTTTCTATGGCCAAACGCCTATACTTAGGGCCCGTTTGGCCATAAGAATTATTCACTTTTTTTAATAAAAAAAAATTCACTTTTTTCCGAAATCAATGTTTGGCCATAAAAATTCTAAATACAACTTGAAGTTGTATTCCGGAATTTGAAAAACAAGAAAAACTTGTTTTTCAAGTTTTTCAATTTTTTAACAACCAAAACAACTACATTTGAACAAAAATTACAATTTTAAAAACTATGGCCTAACATAACTTTGACTCCAAAATTCCAAAAAAAGTGAAAAAGTTTTTGGTTTCTATGGCCAAACGCCTACTTAGTGTATTCCATTTTCCAAATTTGGAGCTATTTTTATTTCTATTTTTGTGGGCTAAAATTGCTAAATTAGTTGTTTTTTAATTACAGGTAAAGAAATTGGTGATGCTTATAAACTTACTTATCAGGATAAAGAAGGTGATTGGCTTCTTGCTGGTGATGTACCATGGAAGTATGTCTAAAATTTTAATTAACCAATTTTTCTAATTTCAAGATTATTGTTTCTCTATTTTCTTTTTATGAAATAATAATTTGGGAATTTGTGATTTTTGCAGGACTTTTGTTGAGTCAGTGCAGAGGCTAAAGTTGGTTAGAGATGAAGATTATTGACTTATGTGGAATAGCTTATTTCCTTTAAACTTTTATGTCTCTCTTATATATTTTTATGTCTAGAAAGATGTATCTGAAATAGAGTTTTTGACTATTTTGTGTAGAGTTCTGAAGAACTAACTTATGACATGCATACTCTTTTAAGTATAAGAAAAATGAAAAAATAGTAGATATAGTTTATGATAAAAATGCTAGACACATTTTCCCCAAAAAGAAATGTTTGTACAAATTCAGTTGTTTTTCTTTGCCCTTTCTGCTTAATGTATTTACTAATTATTAATTAATAATTTGATAATGTCGAAGTTCAATGGTTAAACCGCAAAAGTTGAGACAAATTGCTACCAAGGCAAACAGAGACACAATTTACTCATAAATTTTCTAACAGTTAATCAAGTATATTCATATATATAGAAACACAATTTATCAACAAAAAAATTTAATCAACTTGACCAAACCTTGTCCAATATTAAACTGTGTCAGTGAAGTGCAATGACAAATAACTCAGACATTTTAGTAGGAGCATTTTTTCCATTTAATGGATCTTATACAATGTAAATTTAAATTAATTGCATCAGCGAATTCCGGGCATCTAATGGTCTGAACGGTTAAACCCACCCCCCCCCCCCCCCCCAAAAAAAAAAAAAAAAAAAACTCAAACATTTGATTGGTGGATTTAAGTATCATTTGTTTTCAGAGTGAATAACTTATATGGTGGCTCAACTATAACAAGTTATCTACTAAAATTACTTATATTTATTTTGTATCAACAATTACTCAACTTAAACTAGTTTTCACGAAGTCATCATACTAATTGGCTTCTGTATGAATATTATTTTGGGAGAATCATCTATATATATATATATATATATATATATATATATATATATAATAAGAAACATGTTTACAAAACGTGACAAGAGTTTTCAGAATATGTCAAGAGTTCTTTATAGAAAATATATACGAAATTTTCATTAAGACTTAAAAATTTCACTCAAAATTTGGTGTATGAGAACTGTATGAAATCAGTATGAAATATGTATATCTCGTTCAAGGCTTAAAATTTCGATCGCAATTTCATGTATAAACAACGGTATGAAATATGCATATAACTGTACAAATTTTGTATCAAGTTCATATTAGGTTTCTAGAAATTTAATACGACAATTGTAACAATATTGTATACAACTTTCATACAAATTTGATACAACCACAACAAACAAGATTTAAAATACAATTTTCATACAACTCATCATACAATTATGATACAACTTTAATACATTTTTTATCCAATTCCACTATAACTTCGAACTTCATTGAACTAGCACTAAAATTCATTTCAAAACTAGCTCAAATTTGACCCAAATAGCCCCAAATTTTAGATTTGAACTCCCCTTGACTTTCCGGTTCTTTTTGAGATATCATCCACTCAAAATAAAGTACGTTTGCGCAAATCAATTTTTAGATTTTGAGCTTGAACTCCTTTAATGGCTGGCAATGGAGTTTTGAGACAATGGCTTTGTGATTCATAATGTTTCAGGTTTCGAAATATTTAGCTTTAGCAAAGACTTCAAATTTGGCAGATTTTTGGGTGTTACTTTGTGTTCTTGGTGTAGTGAATTTTGACTGATAAAGGGATATACACACTGAAGGATCTATTTGCAACAAATTTTCAAATATGGAATATAAACTGCAACCACACTTATAAAGAGATTTTATTTATCAAGATTGTGAGTACAAATCTTCATCCCTTGATTCTTTTCTCCTATTTTTTGTCGTTATTCGAGGGTCATTAATAGCATATTTCTCGAACATAGGATGATTTGGATTTGGATATGTGTGGACTTTCTTGGGATGTATTTGATCTCCATGAAAGGATATTGTGGATCTTCTTGAAGTATTTGGTTGTCAAGAAATATCCGGCCACATATTGACCTCTTTTTGAATACCCATGAGTTTACGGGATATTCGAGATGCCTTTTCAAGGGAATACGTGTCCCTTATATAGGTGTGAGCTAGGGTCGATAATAGAGTAGCTTCCAAGAAACCCTAATTGACATTGGGCTTGTTTTGTAGTGGCCCGACCTAAATCGGATAAAACTTTGGCATCTACAAATGCCCCTTACTTCAAGACTTGTCGAGGTGTAGGCTTGCAAAACCGTGAAGACGAGACTTGAAGTACCAATGAAAATAATGAGTTTTTTTTTTCTCGTCTCCCAATACCAAAGCACTTCACCTTTACATATGTAGGTGCGTGAATTAACCTTCTAATTTATTTTCCATTGATACCTTGGAGAACAATTAATAGCATTCCCTTGAGTTAAAAAGATCTCTTGGAACAACAAATATTTCACTGAAACAGTACTACCTTATTTTCAATAATCATAAGATAGTACTGATGGAACTAAAGCAACGTCATGTCAGACCAAATAGGAGCAGCCCTTAACTTTCCACGGGAAAGAATTAACTGAAAACTTCATTCCATAAACCAGCTATGGCACCTTATGGTTATAAAGATTTTAATTCTTTCTTTGTCCATACAATAGAATTCTCTTTCTGCGTTCATGTAGCTTTAGTGAGGAATTGCTTAGGGTATTTTCTTCGCAACTTCATGGCTTTGGTGAGAGACTATTTGGTGCCTCCCTCCTTACGATTTTGATGGAGAACCACTTGGATAGAGAACTAAAGATTTGTCCTTATAGATTGCCCCCATTGTTGGAGATTGGGTCTGATTTGTGAGAGAAGAAATGAAAGGCAGATTTGGTCCCACTAGACGTGCCAATTTGTTTGCAACAAATTTTCAAATATGGAAAATAAACTGCAACCACACATATAAAGAGATTTTATTTATCAAGATTGTGAGTACAAATCTGTTTATCCCTCTGATTCTTCTCTCCTAATATTTCTCCATAATTCGAGGGCCGTTAATAGCGTCTTTCTTGAACGTAGGAAGACCTCCTTATGATGTATTTGATCTCCAAGTACGCCTAGCAGTTTGATAAAGGCGGTGTTTGATGCCTTGATATCTTTGTGAATATCCATGAGTAGCCGCCAAAAAATCCTAACCGAGAGATGAAGGGCAGGTTTGGTCCCACCGGGCGTGCCAATTTGTTTGGCGCTTGAAGGATGGCCGTTAGTAGTGTGTTTCTCTAACGTAGGATGATCTCCTTGTGATGTATTTGATTTCCAAGAACGTTGGGCAGCATTTCGGTATTTGGATTTGAAAGACAATATTTGGTGTCTTGATCTCTTTGTAAATACTCACGAGTTTACGGGATATTCGAGATGCCTTTACTAGGGAATATGTGTCCCTTTATATAGGCGTGAGCTAGGGTTTAAGGTAGAGTAGCCTCCATGAAACTCTAACCCACCTTAGAGTTTGAAGAAGGATTGAACTCATTTTATAGAGTCCTATTTCAAATCCGGTAAAATTTCACTGTCTACAAATGCCTCCTACTTCAAGGTTTGTCGGAGTTTAGACTTTCCGAAACTCGATGACGAGACTTGAAGTACCCATAAAAATGGAGCTTCCATCTTTGCAGTTTTATGGCTCCAGATTTGGCATATCTGATTTGTGAGAGAAGAGATGAAGGGCAGATTTAGTCCCACTAGGCGTACCAATTTGTTTGCAACAAATTTTCAAATATGGAAAATAAACTGCAATCACATATATAAAGAGATTTTATTTATCAAGATTGTGAGTACAAATTTGTTCATCCCTTGATTCTTCTCTCCTAATTTTTTTCCCGTAATTCGAGGACCGTTAGTAGCTTATTTCTCGAACGTAGGATGATTTGGATTTGGATATGTGTGGACTTTCTTAGGATGTATTTGATCTCCATGAAAGGATATTGTGGATCTTCTTGAAGTATTTGGTTGTCAAGAAATATCAGGCCACATGTTGACCTTTTTTTGAATACCCATAAGTTTATGGGATATTCGAGATCTCTTTCTTAGGGAATATGTGTCCCTTTATATAGGTGTGAGCCAGGATTTAGGGTAGAGTAGCCTCCATGAAACCCTAACCAACCTTAGAGCTTGAAGATGGATTGAACTCATCTTGTAAAGTCTTATTTCAAATCTGCTAAAATTTCGTTATCTACAAATGCCCCCTACTTCAAGGTTTGTCGGAGTGTAGACTTGCCGAAACTCGAAAAAGAGACTTGAAGTACCCATAGAAATGGAGCTTCCATCTTTGCAGTTTTGTGGCTCCAGATTTAGCATATCTGATTTGTGAGAGAAGAGATGAAGGGCAGATTTGGTCCCACTGGGCGTGTCAATTTATTTGGCGCTAGAAGGAGGGCCGTTAGTAGCGTATTTCTCGAACGTAGGATGACCCTTGCGATGTATTTGATTTCCAAGAATGTCGGGCAGCATTTCGATATTTGAATTTGAAAGACAATATTTGGTGTCTTGATCTCTTTGTGAATACTCATGAGTTTACGGGATATTCGAGATGCCTTTCGTAGGGAATATGTGTCCCTTTATATAGGCGTAAGCTAGGGTTTAGGGTAGAGTAGCCTCCAAGAAACCGTAACTCACCTTAAAGTTTGAAGATGAATTGAACTCATCTTGTAGAGTCCTATTTCAAATCCGGTAAAATTTCACTGTCTACAAATGCCCCCAACTTCAATGTTTGTTGGAGTGTAGACTTGTCGAAACTCGAAGACGAGACTTGAAGTACCCATAAGAATGGAGCTTCCATCTTTGCAATTTTGTGGCTCCAGATTTGGCCTATCTGATTTGTGAGATAAGAGATGAAGGGTAGATTTGGTCCCACTGGGCGTGCCAATTTGTTTGCAACAAATTTTCAAGTATGAAAAATAAACGGCAACCACAAACAAAATATGAAGAAACAAGAATATTTTATTAATAAACACTTCGGGTACAATTCTGTTTATTCCCTTGATTTTTCTTTCCTGAATTTTCTCCGTAATTCGAGGGATGTTGGTCGTAAATCTCGAACGTGGGATGATTTGGATGTGGGCTTTTTTGGGATTTATTTGATCTCCATGAAAGAATTTTGTGGTTCTTCCTAAAGTATTTGATTGTCAAGAAGCGTCCGGCCACATCTAGATCTCTTTGTGTATTTCATGAATTTATGGAATTTTTGAGATGCCTTTCAAGGGAAAATGTCCCCCTTTTTTATAGGCATGATTAAGTGTTTAGGGTAGAGTAGCTTTCAAGAAACCCTAACCGACTTTTGAGTTTGAAGATGGATTAAACTCATCTTGTAGAGTCCTACTTCAAATCGAGTAAAATTTTGATGTCTACAGGATCATTTAAAGTTTGGACTGTTAAAGAAGTAGAAAAACTTTCAATACGAAGAAAAATGTGTCGCATCAGCAAAAACAGGGCAAGTGCGCAAACAACTGAAGAAAAAGAGCATGAAGAAGAAAGGGGACTGGGTGCTGGGCATGTTGGATTTCCCCCCTCATTTGTTATGTTTTGCAAATAAGAAAAAATATCTATATATTTAGTAATATGGGGTCTTATTTAGGTAGGCAGTGTGATTTTTCTATTACTTTTAAATTCACAGTAAGTTATATAAGGCAGTGAAACTGTAAAAAAAAATGATGGGCTATTGACACACATTCCTTAGAAATTATTGACATATTTTTAGCTGATGATTAAGTTTAGCAAATAGAAGCCTAAAAAAATTGGCACTATATCAAAAAAAAAAAAGATTTTATCGTGTATTTTAATTGGACGGTAAAAGTTCTCTTTCTTCTTTCATGCTCCATGAAATGTATCCATTAATACCGCTCCTAATATAACTACAACACATTTCTTTGTGGTCTCAACCACAAACTCCCAGCGGTTCCCCAAACGACGAAATCATTGATTATTTATCTTTTCTTCCTTTTTTCTTTGATTCTCTGCATCCACGTTAACTGTTTTAACTTTTTCTTTTTATTTTTATATAAACGGTGTTTTGTTACGAGAAACGTCAATGTCTGAAAAATTCAATATGACGATGTATAAATTCTTTTGGTATTTTACTTTTTTGAGATCCATTGTTTTCTTTAGTTTTCCTAGCTATATTCTTCCTCTGTCCAATTTATATAGCAAACTTGACTTGATACGGAGTTTAAGAAAGAAATGAAGATTTTTTTCAAATTTGTGGTTCAAAACAAGCTTTGGATATTTGTGTGGCTGTTAATCATCTCATTAAGACTAAAAGAGGAACTTTAAAGTGAAATTATTTCTAAATATAGAAAGATGATACTCTTTTTGAAACAGACTAAAAATGAAAGTGTGCCACATAAATTGGGACAGAGGGAATAGTTTTTATGTCTTTTGAAATTGTCATTTAGAAAACCTAGCACAAACCAATGAAGAATTTGTTCTATTATATTTACGAGTTATGTGTTGGATCCATGATGTGACATGACATCAATATCGATTCACATAATATGTATATCAAATAATGTATATCACACAGTGTATACAAATAATGTGATGCCCAGAGAAATGTGATACATTATATTGCCCATTCCATTGTATTGGCAATACATTATGTGATACATAAGTATTTGTATACATTGTGTGATATACATTATTTGATATCATATAATGTGAACGGATATTTGTATACACAGTGTGATATACATTATTTGTATTTAGGCTATTAGATGGCAAAAGCTATAACCCGGGCTATTTGGTGCCAATGCATTGCCCGAATTGTATTCCCACGTCAATTTCCCAAAAGTAAAATTTTCACAAACAGCTACCTTTTAGTTCATTCTAACAACCTATAACTACATGTTCTACATTTACAATTCGTAGCTGGAGGACCTATATTTAGCTAGTAGACGCGTCGACTTAAATATAGGATAAATATAACGGAAATACACACGCCGAGAAAAGCGAAAGTGCTATATTTATGGAAACAAAATCTATTCCAATTTAAATTAAAATCGAGCTTTTAATGTTCCACGATTCACGCAAATATCCTCCCATTCCATATCGATCTATATATCTCATTCAAACATGAGCAACAAATTCAAAAAAATTGAATTCAAAAAGCACATTCATAATTTTAACCAAAAAAAAAAAAAAAGGTTCAAAAACTAGTTCATCAAAAAACTTTGAAAAATAACAATATCAAACCGAAGGAACGAGCTCGTTTTAAATGATGAATATATATTTGAATTCATACTCGTTGAAATATCGAATTCAAGTTGAGTTCATAATTGAGGTAACAACGTTTTCATTGCAACTTTTTTTATTTTTTTTATTTTTTTCTGAAATTTTGAAAAATATAGTCAAAATATATACCGAAATATAGTCAACGAAACCGAATAAGTAATATTGAACATAATAATCAAAATACAATTAAAATATAGCCAAAATATAGCCAAAATTGAGTTCATAATTGAGGTAACAACGTTTTCACTGCAACTTTTTTATTTTTTTTATTTTTCTGAAATTTTTCTAAATATATGAAAAATATATCTGAAATATAGTCAACAGAAACCAGAATAAGTAATATTGAACATAATAATCAAAATATAATTAAAATATACCCAAAATTAAAATATCAATTCAAAACATTAGGAATTGAAAATTCGGGTTTTATACCTCTAGTCCTCATCCGAGTAGAAGCTTTCTTAGCCATTTCACTTGAATCTAACAAAGAACAACCAAGAACAAATAGTGATAATTAATTATTTAGAGTTGCAAAGCTGATTCAAACAAAAAAAAAAAAAGAAAAAAAATATAGGTTAAATACACGGTGAAACGTAAAAATCAGTATAGAATCTTACTTTTTTTTTTGGAATTAGATTTGAATTATGAGTGAAATTAATGAGTAGTTAATTAGAGATAAACAAGGAAGTTGAGCTATTGTAAAACTGATTTGAAATTGGAGGAAATTAAGGGAAGGGCATAATGGTGTGTATTTAGGCGGATAGGAGAGAGGGACGTTTTTTTTTTGCTTAAATTTAGGGGTTTATCAGATGAGTGGTAAAAAAGTGATAGCTATAGGAAGTAAATATGTTATATTTTAGCTACTAAATATAATTATGGTAAAGTTTAGTTATGTTCCATAAATAGGTAATAATGTAAGCTATGCCAAGTAAATTTTACTTCCCAAAAAGAATTACAGCTGGATCATCATACTGATGGGCTGGCTGTCTAACACTATTACACTGCTAGCTCAATGTCTCAATTGACACACTAAAATGAAGCCCATTTTCATCAGCCCAATGGCCCTCTACATTTTACTTCTACTTCTGGGGAAAAAAATGATCTTTTTTTTTTTTTCGCGAATTGTTGTTCAAAGGCACTGGTCTTTAATTGTTGCCCCTCAAATTTTTAGCCTTCGCCTAAGAATCCATGTTCCGGGTTCGAACCCCCGCTCAGTCAAAAAAAAAAAAATTAAAAAAATCGCAAGGTAGAATTTTGCAGGCAAATTCTAGGAGAAGAATTTAAAATTTTTGACTGAGCGAGGATTCGAACCTGGAACCTATGGGTTTTTAGGAGAAGACCAAAAATTAAAGACCAGCAATTTGAGGGGAAATTTCGTTTGACATTCCAAGCGAAATTTCTTGCGTTAAGTTTTCTAACATCAACAATGATAACAATCATAATAAGAGAACTCACATGATCAAAGTGAGTGTCAATCTAAGAATCGTAAAATGGAGTGTTAAGTAATTATTAATCAGCTACACCTGTCAAAGTGAAGCTTATAGGTTAATCATTTGTTTATATGCACTTTTGAAGAGAATTTTATTCATATATGATGTTTAAATATCCTACCAAAGAAAAGCTATTCACATTTTATTTAAATTTATCATTAACTATAATTAAAATATATTTGATATCTTTAACTAGTGACTTTTAAAGATAAATTATTCAGTTTGGTGCATAAATATTAGGTACAAGGAAGCATTTTCACTTATGGATAGTGCTAGTTTTACGTCAAAATGATTTAGCGCAGAGAATTCTATATGGATAGTGACAATTCTAAATAACTGTGATTTAGAGAATTCTATGCGTTAAGTTCCTCCAAATGAAAGATTTCTAGATGCTTTAGGGACAAAGAAATATTTAATTTGGGTTGATCCCTTCCTCATTTTCCTTTAACTTTTATGAAACACATTAAATGATTACAAAATAGACAATAAAATTTCAGGTCAAAGAAGTACAAGGCATGTGTAGGATACAGTAAAATTTCTCTATATCAATTGTCGTTTATTCGAATAATTTTTTATTGCTGCAGAATGTTGTTATAGATAACATAACCGTAGATTGTAATTATAAGCTAACATAACCGTAGATTGTAATTATAAGCTAACTAAAAATAAAAGAAAATAAATAATAAACCTCAACCAAGAAAGAACGTTTTTTATATTATCAATGAGATGAATGTCCAGGGTTGCGGTTGGTTCACCAATACTATTGAGTCCTTCAAGTAACTCACCCTAGTAGTTTTATTCACGATTACTAATTACCGAATTATTAATCTCATAGTATTCTCCCGAACTACTATTCGTTGATTCAAAACAGTTCGTCGCCTATATTCCTATGGAATTCACCTGTTAAGAATGCAATTCGTCCACGGTATTTAATTGAATCTGGCGACTAAGTATATTCCTATCCTAGCCGCAAATCCTAGCCCAACTGTAGGGATAATCAGATCACACTCTCCTTACTTCTTCTGTAATCTAATAACGTCTTTCCCAAGCACGTGTATTAAATAGTAAATAGAACTCGATTGTTACACAGGAAATCAAGCAATTAAGTACAGAAGTAAAGAAACAATCGTATATGAATAAACTACTAAGATAAAAATACTTGCCAAACGTCAATACTCATGGTTACACCACAAGCCTAGAACAAGAAGTTTAGCTCCACATAGACATATAGGAAGAATAACAAATCATTTAATTAAGAAAATATAAAAACTAGCAGTAAGGAGAAGAAAACTTTAGACCTAGAGAGAGCTAGGATAAATTTATTCCAAGTATAATAAAAGGCAGTCCGATGCACTAAGCCCCCCCTATGCGCGGGGTCCTGGGAAGGGCCGGACCACAAGGGTCTATTTTACGCAGCCTTATCCTGCATATCTGCAAGAAACTATTTTCACGGCTCGAACCCGTGACCTCCTAATCACGTGGCAACAACTTTACCAGTTACGCTAAGACGAGAATAATAAAACAGTTATACTAAAATATAAGTATTATAGAAGATGACTATTATAGAGAGATCTGACTTTACTTTGGAGAGTTAAAGAGGGGTATTGTTTTGGATAAACTTTGTTTAATGCCTTTCTAATCTGCGAAGGTGTTGAGGTGTTTGGCTTCAAATGTTGAAAATAATTTTTGCAACTAAACATCAAAAATCTGTACAATTCTTTCTTTCTTCTTTTCTCCAGCTAATTAAAGTATTTCGTTCGTAAATGTAGATTTAAGTTTCGATTACGTCACTATATTTTCAGTTATAAACTTAGCTATCGTTTAGTTGGTGGAATAACGATAATAATCTCGGAATAAAATGCAGGATTATTTTATTCTGCGTTTAATTATAGGTATTAATTAATCTTAGAATTATTTTATCCCATCAATTGACCCTCTTTTTTATCGTAATATGACACATTGTAATAGTCTATAAATAATTGTCACGAAACAATTTATAGTTTGGTTGGCCAAGTTTTTTGGAAGCTAAAAAAGTGCTTATTTTAGAGAATTGAGACGTTTGACCAACCTGTTAGGAAAAAAAAAAGTGTTTTTAGTAACAACAAAAGTTGTTTTAAGGAGCTGGAAAAGATAATTTTTCCTTGGAAGCATTTTTGGAGCTTTGGCCAAGCACAACTGCTCAAATATTGCAGAAGTGTTTTTCAAATTGAATAGTCAAACACAAATTGTTATTTTATAATTAAAAAAATTAAAACACTGACAAAACACACCTTCCAAAATAAATAGATTTTAATTTTT
This sequence comes from Lycium ferocissimum, assembly GCF_029784015.1. Taxonomy (NCBI): domain Eukaryota; kingdom Viridiplantae; phylum Streptophyta; class Magnoliopsida; order Solanales; family Solanaceae; genus Lycium; species Lycium ferocissimum. Next base: position 26,246,456 of record NC_081353.1, on the reverse strand, counting down.
TTAGCATACATAAAATTAGGAAATTGCACCCTTTTCTCCTTTTTTTTTTCCCCACCCGGTGTGTCCGTGCCGCATTGGAGCCCCATTATATTCGGATTCGCGCCGCGTAGGGCTCCATTCGGGGAGAAGCGCTCCCTACCAAAGATTTTTTCATATCTTGGGCTCGAACCCGAGACCTTTAATTAAGGGAGAAGCAGCCCCATCCGCTGCACCACATTCTTTGGTGGTGCACCCTTTTCTCTTTAATAATAGTTTGATGAGACTTTACTCATCTAGCTTTAGATCGTAGCACGTAATTCCTTAAAATATAATTAATTAATTACAATTGCTTCATCAATTAAAGCATACGTAATTTTCTTGGACCAAAAAAAAAGTACACATATTCTTGAAGAGTTATGTCCTTTTTTATAGCAAATTGTGGAACATATTGAGGTGCAAGTAATGATAATACCTTCCCTTTATTAAAAACTTAAATTATAGAATAACGAAAAAAGACCAAATAAAAGTGACTCGTAATTATTGGTCAAAGAGTATTAAATTAATCAACCGACTATTTGGGGAAGAAGACGTGCACAAAACCCTCAATATGATGCTTACTTCCCATTAATCATATTTAATTAACTAATCAATCAAATTATGCATTGGACTACATTTTTTGAGATAATCCTTTCTGGTCCTTTAGTTATCAATAAATTTTAATGTTAGTCTTTGTAATGGATGATTCAATACGTTTAACCCTCAATTGAAAATGTTTGTTTCTGGCCCCAATACATAAGAAATATGTTATATATTTTTTTTAGAACTATATTACCTTAAACAATGGAGTAACACTACAAATATCTAATTAAATGGTGGAAGAGTTAATATTTCAGATAAAACTTGTTAAATTTACAAGTAATTGGATTGAAAGTGGACATTTCAAGTAATTAAAGATTAAATGTAGTTAGTAAAATATTACAAAACTAGAACCAAAATATATCCATAATTGAAAGATCAAAAGCCTTACTCCATCTGTTTCAAAATATTTGTCTTATTTTTTTTTTTTTTGGTCTGTTTAAAAAAAATGTCTTTTTCCTTTTTTGGTAACTCTTTAATTCCAAATTTTCACATGATATATTTAAGATCACAAGATTAAAGTGCATTTTGATACATTCTACACATTTTTAATTTAAAATCATAAGATTTTTATTTTTTATATTTTTTTATATTTCGTGTCAAGTCAAAACTAGACAAACATTTTGAAACGAAGGAGTATTAACCTTAATAATTTTTTATTTTTGGGTACCAAGTTGACTTAATCAAAGGGTTTCATTTTCATCATTATTGCTATCTTTTAGTGCGGGATACGTGGTAATATACTAATGTAAGAAGATTCAACTCTTGGATAATTTAAAACCACTAAAGACAAGATATTCCAGTATGTACTGACTATTCGATGTTTCTGAGGGGCAAAATTGTCCTTTGACAAAAATATCCAAAATGCAAAGTGATGAACCATGTGCATCACCGAACTACTACACGTGCTAACGATGCAAAAGGGTAGGATCTAGTACGTGCAAGTCCATGATACCAAGTGTAACTGCGGCTAAAACAATAACACGTGTCACTCTTTTTTTGTGATTCAATTTTTCATCCCGAGTTTGGAGCACCTTGACCATTGGGCACTTGATAATTGTTGATCAACATTTGATTAACTCTGAGAGTTGCGACAAAATGAATAAGATTTTCTTATTTTTAATTAAAAGTATCGAGTTTGAATCCTGAAATTAAAAAGATTTTGGTAGAAAACACTTCTTTTTTTTAATGGGTCTTAAAACACTTTTTTTTTCAATGGGTCTTACATGATGTGAATTCAAATTAATCGAGGTAAAAGTTTACAAATAACTATTTTTCAGCCCCGTTAATTGGAAAATAGCTATTGTTATGAATTTTTAAAAAGAAGAGAATTTCACTTTAGAATTTTATACTTTTATAATAATGTAGAATAATTCGGGCACAACCAAGCTGATCATGGGAACTGTAGATTTGACGAATCTATATCTACATATAATATAAAGTTAAGCATAGACAAGGTGACGTGGCACCTCTCTATGACCTAGAATGCTATTTATCTTTTTTCTCAAATTTTTGACATTTTTCTTAATTTTTCCTACTTATACGATACACTATAGAAAACCTAAAAATTATTTCTTAATTACATTCTCTGAATTAGTTACCAATAACTATTTCAGTTTAGAAAACCCAAGAGTCATTATCATTAATTTAGTAATTTAATGATAATTTATTATGCAATAAAACAGAATAAATGTATAAATATGGCTCTAAGATCTCCTCCCCTTCCTTCTTGCAGCAGACTTCCACTTCCCATTTATTCATCCAATAAGAAAGATTCGACGCCATCCAGGAGTTAGAAGAACAAGTGGACACTTCTTTTGCTGGGGGTTAGGACTTCCGGTGGAGCAAGTAGATAAAATTATGGGGCATCCCCTTTTTTTGGGTTGATTCAAAATGTATCATATCTATTGTTTAATTTTGGTTGTATTGCAATTTTTTTTTATTGTTGTTGTATCTTTGACAGATTCTTTTTCAACACAATATGGAAAGATTCTAATAAACTTTATGCATGCATGCAGGAAGTACTACTCAAAGAGAGACTGTGTCACAAAGCAGCAAGCTGTCGGAGGTGCCTAAAATTCCAGCAATGAAGATAAAAAGTTGATGTACCATATTATATTCCTAGTTGAATTATTCGGTCATTGAAACTATCATTTTTGAAGTTTTATGAATAAACGTATGGTTATAGGCTGACCAAGAAGATTATTTTCTTTTTCTTTATAGGGCATGAGTTGATGTACTTTAGCACTTTAATTTCTTATATGAGGTGTTTGATGGACGCAATATGTAAGTCTAGCTGAAGTGAATATGGTTTCGTTTTTAGAAAAATCTTAATTATGTTCAACGTGTTATGTTAAAAAACTAAAAGATATTTTTTAATTCTCTTAATTATGCTTAAAAACTAATGACTTTTTGGCCTAAGTCGATTTTTTGTTACAGGAATCTATATCTATCTATATATTATATAATTAAGTTAGGCATTAGAAATGAGATGTGGTATCTCTATTACGCCAAGAAAGTGATTTGATTTTTTTTTCTCATGTTTTTGCCATTTTCTTCTCATTTTTCCAATTAAATTACTCCATATGTCTAATTGTTTATTCCTATCAAAAGGAAGGGTGTAACAGCTTCAACAATCATAATTAAATAATCTCCTTAAATTGTAATGACCGTCTGGTTAAGAACTAACTATTCATATCCATTTTGTCCATATTTTTCAAAGATTTGAGATGAAAATTCTCTTTGCCCATATTTTGTGCAATAAAGGTAATGTAACTACACCAATTCATCTTTCATACATGAATATATATAAAATTGTATTTTTTTTCTTCACATATATACCTACTTATTTTAAGTTATCAAGTTCTTCCATAAATGCTTCGAGGCCTTGTTTCAGCTATATATTAGCATACTTTAACTTATATTCTCATTTTATTGCCTTTTTAAAACGATTATTGATAAGCAGACTTTAATATGCTTTAAATTTCTATATCAAACATGATGAATGTGCATGTACCGATCAATAGAAGAAGTACAAATTTGCATAAGTTCATAAGGCATAAAAATGGATCATGATGTTAATTTTCAAGAAATTTTAACAAGTTTCTAAATAATGCTCTTACTTTTTAGTCATTATGACGGTAAAATTATTTTATATTGTCTTTCTTTCTTTTTTCCTTTTATTTTGTTAATATCAGGTAATTAGGTCCATTTTATATTTCGGAACAAAGAGAGGTACGAGGTTAACAAGCAGGTGTTATATTCCTATTCCCCTTTGTTTTCCTTTTCTTCATATTTTTTTTTCTTTTAAGAAAATCTATTGTTTTATGCTTATTAGCATTTTGGTTCTACTTTTTGTGCATTTATATTGTAAAATTTCATTTCCTTGATAGAAACAAATGTTTTAAACTACATGTAGGCATTAATGTATATACCTTCATTTTACTTATCTACATAATTTTTTTTAATTCAATTTTTATAAGAAAAAATATTTTTAACCACGCGAAGCGTGGACATATTCAATACTAGTAAAAATTGCTCAATTGAATATTTATTTGAATAACCTAACTGTTATAGTTGATAATGTAATTACTCGATTGGTCTTGTTGAAAATCATAAACTAACATATAATTTCACCATACTGGAGTTAAATAAAAAAAATACTTCAATTGTTTCGTTGGGGTTTTTCAAGGTCAAAGCTACCTATTTTGTTAAATGATTTTGGCTTTACTATTTCCTCAAGTTTAATGTGTAACTTTGAAAAGCACAAAATTATGATCATAACTGTTTCAACTTTTACATGTGCTAATAATAAACAATTACAGTACCTTTAATAATAATAATAATTACAGTGCTTTAATTTTTTGTTCCTATTCCAAGCATAGCGTTGAACTTTTTTCTTGCATGAAAGAAGTATAGCTACTCCCTCCTATCCAATAATTATCAGGTTTGTGTTTGCACGCCTTTTAAAAATATTAATTAAAAATATAATTTTAGCCGATTTATCTTTATTCATTCATTCACATCATTTAATATCCTTCATTCTTTCACCGCATTTATCTTTCTCGATGTTTATTAAAGTAGGGAAAGATGAAAAAATAATTAACTATACCTTGCTTTTTCTAAAATGAAAAGTACTCCCTCTGGTCCATTTTACCTATCATATTTTTCTGGGATGCAATATATTAACTAAAAGGGTAATTTGAGAATATTATTTTTATTTTTCTCTTTATCTCAATTTAATACTACTCTCTTTTTCACCACATTAATCACTCTCCGCATTATTGAATAAGCGTAAAGGTGAAAACTAATAGTTAATTATATCTTAATTTTTTAAAATGATAATTATTTAGTCCATCTATTTTTATAAAGACGACAAGTAAAATGGACCGAAGGGAATACTTCCTCCATTCATTTTCTTGAGCCGAAGGTCTATCGGAAACAGCCTCTCTACCTCCCAAGGTCTGCGTACACTACCCTCTCCAGACCCCACTTATGAAAATATACTGGGTATGTTGTATGTTTGACTTGGTACATCCTTAAAAAATATTGTAATTAATAAGATTATAAGTTTACTATATCACCCTTGAATATAATAAAATCAATATTTCGAGAAAAATGATGGAAAATGATTATACCTGGTTGGTAATAAGGGTAAATTAAGAACTAAGTGATAAATTATGTCTTGATTTTTCAAACTGAATAAGTACTCCCTCCGTTCCTTATTACTTGTCCACTTTCCCCTTTACAGCCCCTTTAAGAACTCATAACTGAAAGTGTCTTTTTACTGCATTACCCTTATCTCTCTACAATTAATTACACTCTAATCAATATTGGTTACTTTAAAAAAAAATTAGTGTTAAGGACAAAGTAGGGAAAACTTAATTAATTATATCTTGATTTTGTAAATGAACAAGTATTTTGGGAGGGGTATTTATAGTAATGTGGATAGCTACTATGAGACAGAGGGAGTAAAAATGAACATTTATTTTTAGTTACAGTGGACAAGTAAAAGTAATACTGATGCATCTTTTAACTCTTTCGAACCGTTTATGCGTTAATGAAGTAAAATCATTTATTGTAAAAAAAGAACGACAAGTAAAAGTATATTTTGGACCAGTTATTTTAGGAACCATGACAAATAAAAGGAACCAAACTTTAATTACGTGTCATTTTCATAGTTAGATCTATCTTTAAATTCACATTAAAGTTTTGATGGATCTAAATTCTAATCATTAGTATTATGTTGGAGTTCCAACATCAAAATACAGGTATTATAATTATAAACTATAAATAGATTGCTAAAATCATTTTGATTGGTATAGACTATAGGCCTTATCATAGTAATGCACGTACACAATTCAAACTCTTTTCTTCCATTTTCATTTTTCAAAGCCTCCCTCTTCTCCCCTCCTATGTTGTCACATGCCATTAATGTCCTAAAAGCTTTTCCTCTCTCTTTCCTTTTTTATTTTTTCTTAATATGCAAAACAAAATACAAATATTTTTGCATAATAATAATATATACCAATCTCATATTTCTTTGTAAAAATTATATATAGCCATTGATAACATATATAAAGATCACTATAGGATATATTCATATTGACAATTTGTCCTATAGTTTGGCCCTGAAATCTGGTTATTTCAGTCTCTGCAGCTCCTATTAAAGGTGGGGTCTTTTTATTTATTTACAAAACCATCATTTCTTGTTCATTATGTTCATATTTATTGAATCTTGAAGTTTTTTTTTTTTTTTTTTTTTTTCAGATTTTTATGTTGAGGGGTTTTGTTGGTTTTATTAATTAGTGCTGTAAATGAAGTGGATTTTACAAAAAATTTCAACTTCTGGTAAAATCTGTGTATTACCCTTTAAGCTGTTATGGAAATATTAAGTCTTGAGCTGAAAGGAATTTAATGATATGACAATTTAATAATTTGGACTTATTAAAGACACTTAGTATATTCTGCTGTTTATTGATTTTCTTGGGAAATTGCTGTCTGTATATTCATGTATGGTTGTTTCACTTATTCAACACACCTGGTATATTCTGTTTTTTATTGATTTCTGGAAAAATTGCTGTATTTTCAATATTCATGATGTTTTTTGAGTAGCATTTAGCGGAAATACCCTTATTAACATGTTTCTGGTTAGGATGTTCTGTGTTTTTGCCTCTCAGTTTGTTGTGTTAAAAGATGCTGTTTTTCCATGAAAATCAAGAATGTTGTTTGACAAAATTATCTGTAAGAGGCACGAACCATTTCTTCCGACTCTTTTTCAAATTTGATAAATATTAGTTTTTTTTTGACAATAAATTCGATAAATATTAGTTGATCGTATATTCGATAAATATTAGTTGATCGTATATTTCATTATAGTTCTATGATTCAGAGTATGCATTCCTATTTGATCTCTTTGAATTCCATATTCGAAGTTGCAATCGGATCTTGAAGCTAGAATAGCAGAAAACAAACCAATTTGGTTTAAGAAACTGATGTCTCATTTCTTTCTTTACAAGAACACAAAAGCCTGATTCTTTTTGTTTTTCTTTTTGCTTTGTCACTCACTGCAGGGAAGCATTTGGATGGAATTATTTGCTTGGAACTGCATGCCACAGTTGGACAAATATGCTAATAATACCTTAATGGCTTCTTATTAGAAACTTTTGCAAGCCTCGATATGAGGCAAATGTCGCTATAGAAGGTGACAAAGAGGCTTGAAGATGGATCATATTAGTTCACTTCTTGATAAATTTTGTCTTGATTTTCACATTGGCTCCTCCAAGCTTAAACTTTGGTACTTGTGGTAAGATGCAAATCTCCATTTAATTCTTTATGGGAAAAGAATACAACATAATATTGGTTGCATGTAAAAAATTTCTATGCATAGTGGGAATAAGTTGGAGAACTGAGTACCGTTTACTTCTTCAAGTTCCCGCTGAAATTAGTAACGGATACATAGGGATTGTGTGAACATTTTCTAGTTGGGATACTGTTCTCCTACCCTGGTAGATATGCTTAATCTTGACAGACAAATAAGCTAGTCACAGTGGATATATTGCCCAGATAAATATCAGGTTTCCTCGATTTCTAGCTGTTTCCATACGGCCAATGTCTTGAGTGATGATTTAATAGAAATGTTTGACAACCTTTTTCCCATATTCATATGGCATGATAGGTGTGGTTTATTTATTTGCTATGTCAACACTCAAGAACATTGAAGATTTTTTTTTGTTCTTGGGTATTATGTTATATGTAGTAGATTTCTTCCATTCTTTTGCACCTTGGGGACGCAGCATAAATAAGTTTTGACTTTTGTAGAATTGTGGCAGACTGCCGATGTGATAGGAAGGATTTGAGGGGTTTGTTCCCAACACAAACTATCAGATCAGAGAACAACTTAGATATAGAAAACAAACTATACTAATTAGAGTTTGTCTTTTCGATAAAGCTCAACAGAAAATCTCTTCAGTATCTACTCTGCATTCTTTGTTTAATAGATCTCAATGCATGTGAATTTGTGAGCAATACACATTCATCTGGAGATCTAGTTTCTATTCAATAGATTTGCAAGCATACTACTTTTCTATAAACAGTTATAGACGTCTTTGCTTAAATAAGTTATCATCACTATACATGTGATGTATTATGTATATCTAATCCCAATTTATAAGAATTGCCTGGCTGCACATTTTGTCAATCTTGGCGAGCAAACGCGTGTGTATATGCAGTCCCCTGGTTATTAGATTTCATTATAAGTTGCTCCAAGGACAATTTGTCTAGCAATTATGTAATTTAGCAAATGAATTTTCATTGAAACGTACTATGCTTTGGATATGGACTAGCAAATTGTGAAATCTCTCAGTTCTATTGATTTATCATTGCAAGAGCTTTCTTAAAATATTGAATTCCTTTATGTACTTAAGCTCAGTTACAGAATAAGTAGAGTTCCTTTTTTTTTCCTTTTTCCTAACTCATCTGAAAATGTGCAGACTGTAAAAGTATCGGATGGCCCCAAGGCATCCCCGCCTTATCTCCAGACGGTCTCATGGAAAAGTCATTTTTATCGTGCTCTTGATACTTGTACCGATTTTGCTCTTTGGCATATACCTCCATGGCCATAAAATCTCTTATTTTTTCCGCCCACTTTGGGACGAACCTCCACCTCCGTTCGAGCATTTGCCACATTATTATGCTGAAAATGTTTCTATGGATAATCTTTGTCGTCTACATGGATGGACCCTACGTCCTGAACCACGTCGTGTATTTGATGGGATCATATTCAGCAATGAGCTTGACTTGCTTGAAATAAGGTGGCGCGAGCTCTACCCTTATGTTACAAAATTTGTCATCTTAGAAGCCAACACCACTTTTACCGGACTCCCAAAGCCGTTGTACTTCTCCGACCATCGGGAACGATTTGCATTTGCTAAGGATAAGATTGTACATGGTGTATTTCCTGGCCGTATTGCGTCCCCTGAGGTCCACGAAGATCCCTTTAAACTAGAAGGACAACAGCGCATCGCCATGAACAGGTTAGTAGGGAGTGTCAAATGGGTGTGTTAGGCTAAATTTTGGCAGGTTAAAATGGGCTGAGTTAATAAATAACCCGCCCAAAAGTTACTTGGGCTGAAATGGGTAAAAAGCGTGTTATAACCCAACTTGCCCTGTTCTAAGTTTTAATTTCGTTGTTTGTTCTTTTGTAATTCTTTAGTACCTTATAAAACTATTTTGTTTCTTTATTATGGCTAGATATAACATACCAAATAAGAAAATATCTTTTTGAAAATATTTTGACTAGATTTCTTATGAATCAATTTGGGCTAAATAACCCGCCAAAAAGTTACTTGGACTGAAATGGATAAAAAGCGGGTCCTAACCGAACCTGCCCTATTCTTACTATCTTTTAATTTCTTTGTTTGTTCTTTTATAATTCTTTAGAACCTTATAGAACTATTTTGTTTCTTTATTATGGCTATAAATAACATACCAAATAAAAAAAAAAATCTTTTTGAAGATATTTTGACAAGATTTCTCATGGATCAATTTGCTACATATCAGCCCAATTTTTGATGGGCTGAGCTAAGAAATGGGCAGGTCAATGATCAGCCCAAACTTGGACGGGTGGGTGGGTTATGTTTTCATGGACTAATTTTGCCACCTCTACAGGTTACTTCATGCTGCTGGTATCTTTGAAGATGACCTCCTCATTATGTCAGACACCGATGAAATCCCGAGCCACCACACTATTAAACTTCTTCAGTGGTGCGAAGGGGTGCCTCCCGTGCTACATCTTGAGCTTAGGCATTACATGTACTCCTTTGAGTTCCCTGTCGACTATAGTAGCTGGCGTGCCACTGTTCACATTTACAACAGGTGGACTAAGTATAGACATTCCCGCCAAACGGATCTTATACTTTCTGATGCTGGTTGGCATTGTAGCTTTTGCTTTCGGCATCTGCAAGATTTTGTATTCAAAATGACTGGTTACAGTCACGCAGACAGAGTTCGACGTAAAAACTTTTTAGAGTATTCTAGGATTCAGAAGATGATATGTGAGGGAGCTGATCTTTATGACATGTTACCTGAGGAATATTCTTTTCAAGAATTGATCAAGAAAATGGGATCAATACCTCGCTCAGCATCTGCAGTTCACCTTCCAACATACGTCATTGAAAATGCAGATAAGTTTCGGTTCCTTCTCCCAGGAGGTTGTCAGCGATCAACGCGATGATTCTCTTCATTTGTCAATTTTTTTTTCTCTTTTCTTGATTTTTGCCCCAAGATAGGCCTGCCACAGTCTCACACGGTAACTTATTCGTCTTGCTTCAACTTGCTAGTTTTAGACCTCAGCTAGTTTATGTTATCAGTTGATTTTTGTGTAATGAGAAAAATAGGTTCTTACATTTGCAATATATGTAATACACATTTTACATCAAATGCTTGTCAAATGAAAGCATTTTTCTTGCTAAGTGCTCTAGCTTTGTGTTAGTGGATCCACATTTGGTTTTGCCAGTTCTGAAAATATTAGAAAAAAAAACTAGTAAAGCCCTGTTTGGATGATAAAATAAAGTACTTTCAAGGTGCATAGTGTGCCTAAAGATCTCGAAAAGTTGTGGCAACAAATGGAGAAAAAAGAAAAAAGGGAAACTCAACAAATGACTAAAAGAAAGAAAAGGGAAAGAATAACAAAGTGTCTGTAAGATTCTCCAGAAAAAGAGGTGAACATTTTCCCTTCCCTTTAAAGTGAACACAGATTAAATTGGTTTTATCCTTAAATTGGTGATCCTTTTTTAACATGTAACTATGGGACTAGTGGAAGATGAGTTGTTTTCAAACGCGCGCAAACACACACTCTGTACGTCTATTTCTTAAAAAATACTGATATACGAAGTTTGTACCGATTATCACGAAGGAATAATGCATGCAATGACACAACAAATAACATTATTTGCGGTAAAATCCTTGATCCACAGCCCACGGTAGGTGATCGTATATCGAAAGAATGTTTGGTCAGTTGAGCACCTTTGCTGGAATTTTATACTTTGTATATAAGCTAAATATTTTGTAGTATACACACATACACATAAATTTTGAATATCATAGCGAAATTAATGGAAAGCCACTGGTGATATGATAAGACAATTGTTAAGTGCAAACTCTAAAGTTCATATCCTCCTTCAACCAAAAAAATTGAGTATTCGATGTTGTTGATTAAAAGAAAAGAAATATAACAGAAAATAAAAGAAATCAACACTTTTGTTCCCTTTAAACTTTCCTCTTTTTTCATGTTACCTAAAGGACACTCAAGGTAACCCTTTTTGATTAAGCAAATAATATAGTTAGTGCATTTTGTAACAACCAGTCAAAACCAAGCACATCGTATTTACTAAGTTTAGTGGGTAACTGTCATTTCATCAACAGAGGAAAAGATTTCACTTTAAAAATGTAATATTAGAATGAGACAAGTTGCATAGTATAAGGTTGTTAAGTAGCACTACTTTTTGATCTTACTATTGTACTAATAATAATGTTGCATTAACCACCAACCCAAAAGCACATAAGAAGTTAAAAAGAAAAGAAAAAAGAAGAAGAAAGGAAAACAATAATGGAAAATAAACAGTTGCTCTGATGACTTTCATTTAAAGAAGGGCAAAGTATAAATATACCCCTCAACTTTGAGATTTAGAGCAGATATATTCTCGTTAAAAAAGTGGTGTATATATACCCTTGCCGTTACAAAATGGTGCAAATATACCTCTGTCCTTACACAAATAGTGCAAATATACCTTTTTCGCTAATGGGATTTTAAAAAATAAAATCATCTAGCTTATTTTTTAATTAAAAAAGGTCATAAAAAAGCCTACCCATTTTATTTTTTTGAGTTGACATATTTTTCTAACGCCACATGATAATTTTTTTTTTTTGGTGTGTCAAGTTTGGTTCGTTTAAAAGAATATCTCTGTTGCTTTTAAAAAAAAAAAAAGTCTATCCATTTTTTTAAAAGAACCACACCTGACCCAACACAAAAAAATTATCATGTGGCTTTAGAAAAATATGTCTACTCAAAAAAAAAAAAAAAATAGGTAGACATTTTTTTAAAGCCACATGGTATTTTTTTAATTAAAAATAAACTACATAATTACTAAAAAATTCCGTCAGCAAAAAGGGTATATTTGCACTATTTTGTAATGGCAAGGGTATATTTACACCACTTTTATAACGGGGGATACATCTGCTCTAAATCACAAAGTTGAGAGATATATTTGCACCTTTTCCCTTTAAAGAAAACACTAATTCTAAATGTACAAGTAGGTTTTGGTGTGATGTATTGGGGGGAGCTAACGGTCACTAATCGCTTAAAGGGTTGGCCGAACTTAATAGTTTTAGTTCAAAACATGTGTTTGTATGAAGAAATATACATACCCTAAAAAAAATGAACCTTTCCTCTCCCCAGCCATTTTGGTTTAAGAAGATTTGAAAGCACATTTATCTCTATAGGAAGGGTGAGTTTCGAGGTGTGAAGTGAGAGAGAAGGGATGTCACAATTGGGGTTTTGAATAAAATGACCTTTTGAAAAGTAGGTTTGGTGTGATGTACTGGAGGGGAGCTAACAGGTCATTAATCGCTTAAAGGGTTGGCCGAACTTAATAGTTTTAGTTCAAAACTTGTGTTTGTATGAAGATTATACATAAATATGCATACAAGTAAATTTTGAACCCGGTTACTAAAAGGTGATGGCATTATCCTAGGATTTAGAACTCATAAAATTCAAATTTTAGCTCCGCCTCTATTAAAACAAAATTACCTTTGTTTAGGTTCAATTTTTTTTTTTTGGTAAAATATCGAAATACTTATGATTATTATACTAACAACAATTGTTTTTCCAAAAATTGAAAGAAAATTAAAACTCATATATTTTACTAGCAATAATCAAAATTCAAACACAATTACTTTTCAAAATCAATACTTCCTAAAAGGAAGCAACTGAAATTTGAACTTCTGAATGAATGGTGTAGGGGAGGCCATGATGAATATCAGATCATCTTTGATGATCTTGACTGATAAAGAAGATGAACTCGAGAAGGGAGAAAAAAAGAGAAAGAAGAAAGATCTTGTGTATTGAGATATCATTCAAAGTGTTATGTTTACAATATAATCTCAATTATATATAGTTGAGTAGTAGATATGAATGATCAACTAGCTAAGATAACTTGTGTGTTCCTAACTAACTACATTGAGTAACTAATTAACTACTTTCATGAATATACAAGAATTACTAAACTGCCCCTGAGGGCTAACTAACTTAACTAACTGATTTAATCTACTCTTAACTGCTCCTTTAACACTTCCCCTCAAGTTAGGTGCTCCGAAAATGTCAAGTGCTCCTAACTTGGTGTTATGTAGTTGATGGTGAACTTTAGACCATCCATTTGTCAAGACACTGATGGCTGCTCTTTTGTAGAAATATATTGTGTCTTCATCTTGCCTTGTTGAATTTTTTCCCTTATGAAGTGGAAATCTATCTCAATGTGCTTTTTTCTTTCATGATACACTGGGTTGGCAACAATTTGAATTGCTGATTTACTGTCACTGAATATAGTAACTGGCGATTCCACTTTTGGTTCCAGTTCTTCCAATAGTCCAAGTAACCATGTAAGCTCAGCTATTGTAGAGGCTAAGCTCCTATATTCAGCCTCAGCTGAACTTCTTGAGATGGTAGTCTATTTTCTTTTATTTCCAATAGACTAGAGATTCTCCAAGTTTGACAAGAAATTCAATAACAGATCTTCTAGAATGAGGGCATGCTGCCCAATCAGCATCACATAACGCTGTAACTTTCTGTATAGGACTGCTAGATATTAGAATACTCTGACCTGGTTGATTCTTATACCTGACAATCCTTAGAGCAGCATTCATATGTGATTGTTTTGGTTGTTGAAGATATTGGCTGAGTGTTTGTACACTATATGCTATATCTGGTTTTGTGACTATTAAAGATAGCAATTTGCCATTAGGTCATTGATAGACAACTTGATCAGGTAATAACTGATTTTCTGAATGTTTGATATTGAGTATGTGATCATCATACTCTTTTGTAGTGAGTTTAGCAGTGATGTTCATAAGAGTAGAAATTGGTTTTGCTGCAGCTAATCCAAGTTCTGATATTAGTTCAAAAGTATATTTCTTTTGGTGCATCAGAATCCCTCGTTTGGATCTTACAAATTCATTCCCCAAGAAGTATCTCAATTCACCTAAGTCCTTCATTTTAAACACTTGTTAAAGAGACTTTTTTGTGTTCTCAATAAGATTTAGACTATCTCCTATTACTAGCAGGTCATCAGCATATACTAGGACAAAAACTGTGTCATTTACTGTTTTCTTGGTGAATAATGAATGATCATGTTGACTTTGAACTTTAGATTGATCAAAGCCTCAGTTAACTTTGCATTCCATTGTCTAGGTGCTTGTTTCAGTCCATAGAGGGATTTTATGAGTCGACATACTGGTTTAGAGTCCCCTTGACTCTGAAATCCCTCTGGTAAGTCCATATAAATTTCATCATAGAGATCACCTTGTAGGAAAACATTATACACATCCATTTGATAGATGTGCCATTGTTTAGAAGCTGCAATTGACAACACTGTCTTGACTGTAACCATCTTGACTACAGGTGAGAATGTCTCTTGGTAGTCTATACCTGCTTGTTGACTATAACCTTTGGCAATTAGTCTTGCTTTAACCTTTCAATTTCTCCAGAAGCCTTGTATTTTTGATCTTATAAATCCACTTGCAGCCTTTAGGTTTCTTTCCTTCTAGCAATGGAACAATATCCCATGTGTGATTTTGTTGAAGTGCTGTAATTTCAACTTGAATTGCTTCTACCCTAGGATCATTGAAAGTTTTTGAGTAATTCTTGGATTCTGTAATAGAAGAGAAAGCTGATAAGAAAGCTTGATATTTGTTAGGTAAATGCTCATGTGATATATAGTTAGAAATGACATAAGGAGTGTCCTAATGATGGCAGACTAAATAAGATGAAATCTTTCATCCATGTTGGTGGTTGTTTTCCTCTCTCAGATTTCCTTAATTGCCTATCTTGTTCAGGTACATGTTAGAAAGGTGCCTGATGTTGAACTAGTTTATTCTCATGTTGTTGAGTTGGTTCATGAATTGGCTCAACTACTGGTATTGGTTGCACTGTTTGCATTGGTTGATGAGTACTTGATGTGATTGTTCGAGTTGGCATAGGTGGTTGTATAGCATCACTTGAATGCAGTTGAGATTATTCATTTAAAGCAATCATATATATACTATAATGGTCATATGCAAGTCCTTATTAGCTGCTATAAACTCAGACTGTTGGAAAATTGGTGGACTAGCATTATGAGTTTTAAATGGAAACTCATCTTCTCTGAATACCACATCCTTATTTACAAAAAACAAATGAGTTGTAAGATCATTCAATATATACCCTTTTTGAACTTCAGAGTATCCCATTAATATAGCAGGCCTAGATCTAGATTGCAGTTTTTCTGTTTGATGCACATTTTTGGCATAACATAAGCAACCTAGGACTCTAAGGTGTACTAGTGATGGTCTTATATTGCATAGTTTCTCATATGGTGAAGTATTTATCATAGATGATGGTAACCTATTGATTATATAAGTAGCAGCAAGGACATAGTGTCCCCAAAAATTAATAGGTATGTTTGCTTGAAACCTGAATGCCCTTGTGACTTTTAGTATATGTCTGTGTTTCCTCTCAGCTGTACCATTTTGCTTAGGGGAATATGCACAGCTTTTCTGATGTATGATTACTAGTTGTTTGAATATGTTTGTACAGATTTCATTCACAGATTCAGTCCCATTATCAGTTATGTATATTTTTACTGTTTTATTGAACTAAGTTTTGACAAAGTTTAAGAAGTAATGAATTGTAACAGATGCGTCTGATTTGAGTTTCAAAAGATATAACCAAGTCATTCCTGTAAAATCATCTACTATTGTCAAAAAGTACTTATTTCCATTCACAGTAGGGGTCTTATAGGGTCCCCAGATATTCATATGAATCAGATCAAAATGTTAAGTATTTCTAGTACTACTAGTTGGAAAAGGAAATCTAACTTGTTTAGCACAAGGGCATACAATACATTTATTCAACTATACTAGCAATGTTTTCTATCTTATTAGGCAACAATCTATAAGTACTGAGGTGGAAACATGACCAAATCTTTTATGGCATAGACTAATGGCCAGTTGACTATAATGTGTTAGATTCTCAGCTTCTTTAGTTTCAAGATATTTAACTTCTGATTGAGCAGATAAAGGCCATCCTCAATTCTACGAATCTCCTTCACCCTTCCAGTTGAGAGATCCTGAAATATACAAAAGTCAGGAAAGAAGAATACACCATACCATAATTCCTTTGTGGCTATAGAAACTGACATAACATTGTATTTAAACTGCGGTAAATGAAACACATTTTGTAGAGTACTCCTAGGAGATATTAAACTAGCACCAGTATGTGTAACTAGTGAAATATCTCCACTAGGTAAATGTATTTTTTTAGGAGAAATAGTTTTTGTAATAGAAGGTTTATCCAACATTTCAATGTTGGAAACCATGTGGTTGGTTTCCCCAATATCTATAATCCAAGTCTTTGGATCATTAGATGCTATAAGTGCAACACTCATACCTGCTATATCATCTGTACCTATTACATTTACACTTGCTGATGGACCATTGTGACTTGAGCCTTGATTCAAAGATCTGTAGGATCTGATCAGACTGCTCCTTTGTGAAGATATAGGCTCCAAGTTGATTTGCATTTGCCATTGGATTTCTACTATGTGATCCACAATATTCAATTTTCTGTGCCTTTTGATACATTCCTGTGACATTAGCGGCAACTACACCTTCATTTCCATTTGCCAAAGTCTGATTATGTGCGGTATTTCCTTGTACCATGTTCTGATTATAAGAACCATTACCCTGGACCACATTTTGACTACATGTGTTCTCAGCAGATATATTATATGAAGCAGATCCTAGTCCATTTCCAAACTTCCTCTTAGGTTTAGAGTTTTGTGGATATCCAACTATCTTGTAGCAAGTTTCTTTGGTATGACCTTTCATCTTGCAAAACTCACATTGCAAATTATAGTCTCTTTTCCCTCTATGATAACCAGATTGATAGTTGGTTTTTGAATATAAGGCTATAGGATCATTACTGTTTCCTAGTCCTGAACCAAGCAGTCCAGTTGAAGTTGAAGCCTGACTAACTGCCTTTGACTTTCATCTCCTATTATAATGCTATAGGATTGGGTTACAGTTGGTAAAGGGGACATCAATAAAATTTGACGTCTAGCTTGTAAGTAAGAATCATCCATTAGAAAATAGTATTATTTTTGTCTCTGCAGATAATCTTTGAACCTTTTGGATTTTTCACATTCACAACTAGGAGGTGACACAAGTGCTTCAAATTCATTCCACATTTCTTTGAGCTTAGTAAAGAAAATAGCCATATAATTTTTTCCTTGAGTTACTGTGGCAATTCCTTTATGCAGTAAAAAGGTTCTTGAACCACTAATCTTGTCAAACCTTTCTTTTAATTCAGCCCATACAGACCAAGCACTAGAACCATACACAACTCCCCTACGAAGATTACGAAAATCTATATTCATAATCCAAGACAGTACTATAGCATTTACTTGTTCCTATTGTGACCATAGTTCTTCCCTAAAACTCTTTTTCTTTAAAGTTCCATCCTATTCCTAGTTTGTTCCTACCACGAAGTGCAATACACATGGATTTACTCCACAGAGAGTAATTCTCACTACCAATTAGCCGTAATGAGATAAGAGAAATGCCACTTACATCAGCGCTCGAAAGGAAAAGAGTATGACCTTTTTCAACTTCAGTTACTGCACCCATAATTGGTGTTGTTTGATTTCCAACTGCTCTTGCATAATCACGATTGGCTGATTTGGTGGAAATTGAACCATTTTCATCATTAACAGGAGCCATTATTCACAACTTATCCTGATTCAATCAGCTATATGCCAAGAACCAAGCAAGATATCAGATTATTTTTTTTGACAGATTACAGAATTTTAACTGCTTCGAATTGATTTGCGAAATTTTCAATTCGATTTCAAAAACACTTACAGAATCGTTCACTAGCATCAAATGTTAATGCTTTGCTCTGATACCATGATGAATATTAGATCATCTTTGATGATCTTGACTGCTAAAGAAGATGAACTCAAGAAGAAAGAAAAGAAGAGAAAGAAGAGAGATCTTGTGTATTGAGATATCATTCAAAGTGTTATGTTTACAATATAATCTCAACTATATATAGTTGAGTAGTAGATATGAATGATCAACTAGCTAAGATAACTTGTGAGTTCTTAACTAACTACATTGAGTAACTAATTAACTACATTCATGAATATACAAGAAATTACTAAATTGCCCCTGACTAACTGATTTAATTAACTCTAGACTGCTTCTTTAACAGGCCACATACATGTACTTCCATAAATGTCCAGTTTATGTATACTAATATTATATATTAGTCATTCTTGCTTAGGGGGCCACAAGAAAAAAAGAACAAAAAAAAAAAAAAAGAGAGAGAGAGAGAGAGAGAAGAAAAATGAATTTAAATTATGTACACTATGGTGTACATTTTTTACACTATCAAGTTAATTACGATTAGGGTTGTCTATCAGTCGGTTCAGTTCAATTTTAAATATTATCAGTTCACATATCAGTTATCGATTTGTAAATATGTTAAATCATAACCGAACCAATCAAATATTTGATATCGATCTATCGGTTATCAATCATTAACGTAACCGATCAATGAACTCAACTTTATATCTACTTAATTTATGCTAAGAGAAACCTATTTTTGGATCTACTTTCTATGTCTTAAAGAATAATTCTATCTACCATAGGACACGTTAATTTGAAAGTCCTTTCAATGCTACCCTACCGTGGGGTGTGGATTGTAGAAGGAATTCTTCTCATATTCAAATTTGTTCAAACTTTCAGAAAGTACCATAACATTTTGTCAACGTTTTAAAAGTAAACCTTCAATTTTATTAAGTGACTTTTCTTTGGTCTTCTCCGGGTATTCGGTATCTGCTTTGGATTCCGACTAATTTCAAATTGCGCCGAGTAAGGACTATAAAAAGGGGAAGTGCTCCATACTAGATTTTTTTTTTCCCATTTCCGGGACTTAAACCCGGGACTCTATTTAAGAATGGAGAAATCATATTCATCCCATCACGACCCTCGATGTTACTATCTTTCTATATGCAAACATTTCCACTTATGTTATGAGTTCTAATATAAATTTTAATACGGTAAAGAGGAATAAGTCCTTTTATTGACTTGATCTGCGTGTATTATAGTACATTTTATTTGATTTCAACCTACGATGAAGAAGTGAAAAGAATATAATTGTGACTGGTAGCCAAAAATAGGTGAGAATTAATTAGTTAGCTAATGAAATTGATGTTAAAGCAGGAAGAAGGCTATTAAATAGAACTAGTGTTGGGAAATTCTAAAACACACGTTTTCTTGCACCTTAAAATTCTATAGAGAAATCTCTTCTTCAGGGTGATTCAGAAAAAAGGTTCTTTTTTACTTTTAGGTAAATTTTTCTTCTTCTTTTTTTCCTTCAACTTAGGTAATTTAGGAAGGACTTGTGATTTTTCTTGAAAGTTGATTTTTATTGTTAGACCGTATGGAGAGAACCTTTCAATTAGCCATCTAGTTATAATTAGTAATAGGTAATTAGCATAGTACTCATGGTCAGTGGCGGATCCAAGATTTTAACTCAGGGTGTTCGGAAAAAACAACAAAAGCTAAATATAAAAAATAATGTTGTCCCTGCGAATCGAACCTAGGATGTTAGAGACAATTTTCAACACCCTGACCACTTGAACTAACATTTGGCATTGGTTCAGGGTATTCAAAAGTCAATATATGTATATACACACAGTAAATCTACCCTATATATACACTATACATTTTTGCCAAGGGTGTTCGGGTGACACCCTCGGCACCCTCTAAATCCGCCCCTGTTCATAGTGATGGCTATATACATATATACTCTACCACCAATAATCCTTTTCTAGAAAGGAAGGATGTCCAAATTTTCCCTTTTAAGTATCCGAAATTGCTAAATTTTGATCTGTACTACATTTCTGGTATATTCATGCTCCTTATCATTCGCAAATTATCTCGTATATTCATGCTTCTTATCATTCGCAAATTATCTCGTATTTGTCTCTATCATTAGCGGAGTTCCAACGTGAAATGAATGGGCTCTACGTGTCCAAATGTTTCGAGCAAAAAATGTCCAAATTTACTCCCCAACTTTTGCTATAATTTCCAATTACCCTTAGGCTGGAGCTTCATTATGGATCAAAAGCAAAACCATTTTTTTTTCCTTATAATGAGGATAATATCATATCAAAAAGCTAATGGACGACAAAATTGTTCAATTTTGAATAATACAGCCCAACTCTGATCCTTTTCCCTCTTTTAAACTTGACAATTATATACCAAAAAAACTCTTTCCTTTTTTGGTCAAAAGAATCTATTATACGAAAAATAAGATGAATATTGGCGAGAAATTTTAAAAATAGAATTTGAGTTCATAGCATAACGATTATTCTGTTAGTATACTTTCTTTATGGAGGAAAAAGTAGGATATAAAAGAAATAATGAAAGGAAGACTTTACGCTTTAGTGGCTCAAATTTGATGGTGAATAAAAAGTTGACACCTTTTCAGTTACCCATTTTAAGAACTTTATTAAAAAGCCATATCAATAATTCTTGGTAAACTTTAGGGCCCGGGAAAATATCAACATTCTAGTTTGTGATGTGACCAATTATTATTGTCGGACCATTTTTTGTAATCGGGCTAGGAAAATAATTCTTTCTTGTAAATAATTAAGTACATTATGGTATACATGTTTGATCGGTATTTATTTTTTGTATTATCAGCAATATTTTATACCATAATTTACTTTATAACGAAAATCCAATATTGAAAAGCTAATAAGGTAACAAAGCATTTAAATAACCAAAATACCCTAGGTTTTTTCATTTTCTCTGTTTTATTTAACTGAAACATAAATAAAATTTTAAATTTATACACCATTTCCCTTTCTTTTTATAACCGTAAGATTCGGCCAGCTTGTACACACCCCCACTAATTCCACGAGATATCTGCTACCTCCGATCAAAGACAAGTACCGGATAATTAACTCTGTCCATTAGAGCTTGAATAAATGAAAAGAATTCACTTATTTTTTTTATTTTTTATTTTTTGGTCCGCTAAAATTTGAACTTGAGAACTCATCATTCAGACAAAAAAAAAAAAAAAAAAAAAAACACATGCACTATATAATCTAGTGATGATGATCCATATATTACATCTTTGCGTTTATTGACTTTATTCATTACTTTATGTATATAATTTAATCCGAATTATATATGATACTAAAAATAAAACTTTCTAAAAGTTCAAATATTAGAAAATACTTCAAAATTTTCAGTTAAAGAGAGTATTTCTGCCTTCCCAAATACGAGAAACAGGAATTAAACGTTTCTCCACTAATTGGATGTCCTGAGCAACATAAAAAAGTCTAATAGATAATGACACCAATAAAAGATTTCTATTTGGATTTTTGTTTTTTCCTCAAAATAGATCGGATAATAAGTGTAGAACTTAGGAGATCCATCACAATCTTAAGATTGACTTTTTGACTATCCTAATCTTTTAAATGTCTTCTCAAGTGGAGGTCACTTTCTTAATTATTAATCAAAAAGTAAGGGATTGTGTTTGCTTAAGTTGGAGAAAATTATAGAGTTAACATTAAGGGTGCGCTTGATACGGATTATTTGTTTTAGTCTTTTCACGTTTGATTGATCAAAATATTTAAAATTAAAGAACATGTTCCTTAAAACTTGGGAAATGATTTTTCTTGTGGGAGTAGGGATTAGTAAGTTGATAAGTTGGCATTCCACGCTGATTGTCTTGGACCCCACCTAGAGGTAAATTCAAAATTTAAAGTTTAAGTGACCTCTAGAATACAATAATTACTGGGTTAATAGTTGTATATTTATAAATATTTGATGAATACTTTACACATATATACAGAATATGAGCAAAAGGTACTGGTTCCAGTAAACCCATAACTAACTCACAAGGTCTGTTATTGTCCCCACCCCCACACCCACCCCTACACCCCGCGCTCCTCATCCCTCCCACAACCCACTGCCATATCATCTCATAGTATTTGTCTAGATTATATAAATATTTTTAAAAAAATATTTTTTTACTTATTTACCAAATACTAGAAAATAAGTAAGAATAACACTTATTTTCAGGAAAACATTTTTTTTTCAAACAACTTGCGTTGAGGGTTTACATATTTACCAAACACTAGAAAATAAGTAAGAAAAACTCTAATATATTGGGACAACATATGTACTCCTAAAGCAGATGAGGGTTTAAACCTTACAAATCTTAAGTTGTGAACAAAGCAGTCATAAGACTTGTTGGACTTAGTAAAGGAAACAGGATAAGGTGGATTCACAGCTTCTATATCAAAAATCAGGTACTGGAGTTGATGGTTGTTCCAAAGCAAGCAAGTTGGATGGTTAGGACGATTATCAATGCCAAGGATCGTCTACATCACACTCAACTATCTCAAGGAAGTAAGTAAAATATTATTAAACAGATCTATCATTAGCTTCTTGGAGACTTACCCAAAGCTCCTTTGGAAAGGTCTTGTTAGTCACAGTTCAACTAGACTAAAGGCAGTGTTCACTTTGCGGTTGCAACTACATGGAAGACTTGTTACAACTGACAGATTGATTCACTAAGAATGCTAGTAGATCCTATTTGTTTCCTATTCAAAGTGAGTCAAGAAATGAATGTCCCTTCACCAGTTTCATTTGGGCAAGGCTTCTTCACTGGTTCAACATCCCTTTTAATCCTCAAACCTAAGATATGATGATGCATCAAGGGATTCTCCACAAGACTAAAGGCAAAACTCAGATAGATTTGATGGTTAAAATGATGTATATAGAGTTCATCCATAAAATCTGGATTGAGAGAAATGGTAGAATATTTGAGAAAGTTGAGAGAGTATAGAAAGTGTTATAGCAAAAAGAATAGCTTGTATATGTTGTGTCAGAACATCTCCAGCCGACAAAATTTTGCTAGATAGGATCATGTTTTATTTGATTTTATATAGGAAGCTTAGCTTCTGTTTAGAGAGTATTAGCTAGATGAGTATGATCTAGCTTGCATTGTAATTATTCTATTTTGGTGATTAGTGAAATGTTGATAATTATCAAAAAAAAAAAAAAAATTAACTGACTAATGTTATTATTGCATAATAATAACCGCCAATAAAAAGAAATTTTGAATTACTTTTGATTATTGAGCAAAAATGACATAAAACATTTTTAATTTAAGACAGAAAAAAGATAAGAGGCTAGGGCATCTTATGCCGTTCACTATACGTGGTTCGGAGGCACTGTGAAGCCAGATTGGCTCAAAGTATAATCAAAAGGTTGAATATTTTTTTTTGTATAACCCAGAAAATATATATTTCAAAAAAATTTTTTAAGACGTAAATATACTTTTTTTAATAAAAAAATTTAGAAAGATCAACGCAACTATTTTAAAATGCAATAATGAAATCTTTTATATGCACATAAATAAAAAAAAAATTAATTTTTTTTGTGCAACGATGTGTGTTTTTTCAAATATTTTCACTTCAATATTTTATATAGAACTTATCTTAATGTAGCAATAATTCATGTATTTTTGAAAAAAAAAAGAAAAACTAGTAAGAAATTATCGAACGTATTTTTTCGAGATCTATGCGCAAACCGCCACAAGGCCCAGTTTGGCCCAGCCGATTTTAAAAAAAAAATTTTATCCTAAATTTTCTTGCTACAATTTTATTTACTAGTTGTAACAAAATAATTTACCAGTGAAATTTTTAAAGCGCTTTTTCTCGATTAAAGTTGACTAAAATAAAGCAAACACTGATATGCATCGTTATTCACCTATGTATTGAGCCTAGCGCCGTATATAAAATATTGACGTTTCGCGGATGGTATCAAAGTTATTGTTTTTTTTTATGCATATATAACTTTTAGTAATGTGTAAAATATTTATTTCGGTAATCACTAAATGTTTAAAAAAAATCAATAAATTTTTTTATTAAAAACAGTTTTGACCAAACCTACGGTTTATATATATTTTAAAATGATAATATGATAAGCCTCAACGAGAACGTTGAGTCTGGAAGGAATATACACCATAAGCAAATTTCATACACAGAATACGTGAGAGACGTTATATAAGGGAGACTGTGAAGATTGGCTCAAAGTATAATCAATTGAATATTTTTTTTCCCAGAAAATTACAAAAATATTTTTTATGCGTAAATATACTTTTTCTTAGAAAGATCAACGCAACTTCAAAACTTGAAATCTTTTCACATAAAATAAATTAATTCACATTTGTTTCCTTCCAAATATTTTACTTCAAAATTTATCTTAATAGCAAAATTCATGTATTTTTGAATAAAAAAAAGAGTAAGAAATTATCGAACAACAATACTCGAAAACCCAAATCCTAATTCTGCTACTTTACTAGTTGTAACAAAATAATTTACCAGTGAAATTATTCGCTTTTGATTTAATAAAGCAAATGATATGCATCGTTATTCACTAGTGGGTTGCGCCGTAAATAACTTGCGGATGGTATCAAAGTTATAGTTTATGCAATCTTGAATAATGGTAGGTAATCCTTAATGTTTAATCGAGTTTTGACCAAACCTACGGTTTAAATTTTTAAAATGATAGTATGATAAGCCTCAACGAGAACGTTGAGTCTGGAAGGAATATACTATTTCATCCAAGACGTTATATAAAAACAATCATTTCTTCGCTAGATATTCTTGCTTCATGTCGCTCTCTCATTTTTCCTTTTTCATTTGTTGCTTATTATCCTCCAACTTTTCTTTCCTCCTGTTATTGGTTCGTTGGTTGTAGATTCTTATATGTAGCCATTTCTTTTACTTTATATTTGCATTATTGAATTTGAGAATTTCTGAAAATTTGTTTACTTACATTTAGGCATTTCTGTTACATTATATTTATACTTTACCGAGCTCATGTGTTTAAAAAAAATTATACTAAAATAATTTTCAGGTATAATTTAAAAAATTATTTAGTCTAAAACTAAGGTTAAAAATCACATTTAACCAAAGATAAACCCTTAACACAAAATAATGAGTGCATAATTTAATAAGTATCAATACAGATTTATTTTTATCTATAAATAAAATCACACGCTCACAATATGAAAATATTTTTCGATTTATGATTTTTGCAAGTTGTAATTATCCTACTTTATCGTTTAGTTTAGGATATCGAATCACTTGTGTCCCTTTGAGATTTGCTAATTTTTCTACTTAACTTTCTTCCTTATAAATAAAGTTTTCATTAAAATCATCTAATTGTGTCATGAAGAAACCTTAATAATTATAAAATTTATTAATAAGATATCATTAACCTGCAAATAAATTAAATTAGTTATCCCGTAGAAAAATATACTCCCCACATCCCAATTTATGTGATATAGTTTGATTAGGCACATAATTTAAGAAAAAAAAAAGAACTTTTGAAACTTGTGGCCTAAAATAAGTCATAGGTAGTTGTGTGGCTGTAAATCATTTCATTAAAGGTAAAAAGGGAAGTTTTAAGTTAGATTAGTTATAAATATAGAAATGATCATTCTTGTTGGTACAGACTAAAAAGAAATGTGTATTACATAAATTGGGACAGAAGAAATAGCAAGTTATACTTATTTAATAGTAAAGGATTATATTTTTATATTTTGAATTTGGGCTCGGGCTTAGAACAAGCCTTCCATAACTAGTATAAAAAATAAACCTTAAAATCGTGTGAAACTAAGTAGTCGTTTGGCCATAAAAATTATTCACTTTTTTCCGAATTTTTTTTCACTTTTTTCCGGAATCAGCGTTTGGCCATGAAAATTTCCAATACAACTTGAAGTTGTATTCCGAAATATCAAAAACTCAAAAAATTTATTTTTAAAAAAAAAATCACTTTTTTACAACTACATTTCACCAAAAACTATAGCCAAACATAACTCCAACTCCAAAATTTCAAAAAAAAGTGAATTTTTTTTTTATATCTATGAACAAACGGGGCCTAAATCGTAAATAGATAATAGCACCATTGAATTAGACTATTACACAACTTTAGTCAAACGATTAGACACTTTGAATTATAGAAAATTGTGAAGCCACACCGAGTTTATCATGGACGCTTTTGCACGCTACCATCCCTCCTTTGGAACTGGAAAAGTACACACAACTTCTGTCCATCTCGCGACAAAAACCGTACTGAGTTGTTAAAATTATCTTTGCTCTTGAAACAATAAATTATTTTTTCAATATATTGGTGAGATTATGATACTCCCTCCGTCCCTATTTATTTTACACTTTTCACTTTTCGAGAGTCAAATCAATTATTCTTTGACTATAATTTTTTATATATTTTTTAAATATTTTAAATTATTAATTGTGTTGACGTATAGTAATTTTTATTTTTTATATAGTTTTTAAATATGTAAATTTTATTTCAAAAACTTCAAAAAATTTATGTTCAAACACGCGATCAAAATTAAGAAGTTTGACTCTTGAAAAGAGAAACGTGCCAAACAAATTGGGAAATAGAGAGTATTACATTACACTCAACATTTCAATTTCAAATACTTTTTTCGGTCCATTTTAGTTGTTGTACATATTAAAAATAATGGATTCAAAAAGTAATATTAATTAAAATAAAATAAATATGATAATTTAATTAAATTATAATTTATTTAATACTCCCCCTGTTTCACTTTATGTGAATCTATTTTCTTTTTAGTCCGTATCAAAATAAATGATCTATTTCCTAATTTGGAAACAAATTCACTTAATGAAATGATTTACAATCACACAAATATTTAAGACTTATTTTAAACCATAAATTTTAAAAGTTTTTACTTTTTTTTTAAATATCGTGATCAATTAAATAGATTCACATAAATTGAAACGAATAGAGTAGTATGTATTCCAAGGCGGTATACAAAAAAGCAAACATCATAAATAAGATGACAGGAAAGAATATTAAATTGTGGAGATGACCCTGCACTTTATCCAAGTGGAGAGAGACAAGAAAAAAAGTAACGTGCAATGTTTTTCTTTTTCCCTTTTGACATGTTAATGGTGTTATTATTTTGTTTTGATAGCTCGAGTACTAAAACAAGCATACTCGCCTAGTATCTAACTTCTATAAAAAATTATCCTTGCTAGATATTTATTAAATTAATCAAGTATTTAAATATAAAAATATATGATATTTCTAAAAGAGTTAATAAATAAGTAAAATTATGTATGGATATACATTTAACTTGATTAAAATAGAAATTTTATGAAAGATCAATTATTTAGAAATCTAGTAAAAATCACTTTCTCAAACTTGAATCTCATCTTTGAAAAATCTTTCAACCAAATGCTTTTTCTTTTTATGAAAAAAGGGGGAGGGAAATTCATGTCCAAACGTGCCCTAATTGAATTAGAGCTAAGTTCAATTACTAATAATATAAAAAAAAAATACGCAAACAAAGAGAAAATACATATTTACTCCCTGAAGTATGACCTTTTTTTCAAGGAGACACTTAAACTTTGCAGTAGTCCTATTACCGCCTAAACAACTTTGAACTAATATTATTTCGACCAACTTCAATTTTAAAAAAGAAGGTGTTAACCACACACCAATATTTGCTTGGCACGTGCTAATTTAACTAAAAATACTTTTTCTTCATTTTTGCTTATATTTTTTCTTTTTATATTTCTTAGTTTTTTATTTCACCCTAAATAACATCCCCCCATGGAGATGGCAACAGGTCTGTGAAGAAGAAAGAAAAGAAAAAATTAGAATAACAAAAAATAGAAAAATACATTTTATAAAGAAAACAACTTGTACAAATAGAAACATTAATCGTTTTTTGGTTCCTCACGCTCTTTATGAGAGTGTATACACTCTCTATGCCAGGTCGCTAAAAAATGTGGTAATAATATCAATTCAAAGTTATTTAGGGGAGTAATAAAACCTTCGCAAAGTTTAAGTAGGCATTTGGTCATGAAAACCAAATATTTTTCACTTTATTTGGTATATTGGAGTTGGAGTTGTGTTTGATTATAGTTTTTGCAAAGAATATTTGGTTGTTTGAATGTATTGAAAGTGAAAACAAGTTTTTTGGTGTTTTCCAAATTTCAATTTGGAATTTCCATGGCCAAACGTTGATTTCGAAATAAAGTGAAAACGTTTTCCGAAAAAAAGTGAAAAATTTTCAAAGCCAAACAGGCCCTTAAGTGTCTCCTTGAGAAGAAGGTGTTACTTCAAGGGGTAACTATGTATTTTCTCCGCAATCAAATCACTTATAAGGTAATTATAAGTAAATTTGATTATAACAAACTTGTTATATTAAATTAAAATATGTTATAGTGTAAAAATTTCTAACGTCAGTGTATATAACCTAAAATACAATCAACATAATTTAATTATGATAAATTAATTTAATTTGGTGTAAAAATCGATTTACGTACCCTCTGACTACCTCATAAACATTTTTCTTCCAACATTTCTCTCTTTTCTTTAATTTTGTTGTCATTTCATATTAGTGTTAATCTTTGGAAGTTCACCTTAACAACAAAAATAGAAGCATTTTCTATCATCTGATATTGATTTGATTTTCTCACATTAGGAGAATGTGAATTTTCTGACTTAAAGACCAACTGGAAAACCCATAATCAAATCATCTTTCTAATTAAACTTTTTTGGAACACCTTTTTATAATAATCAGATTCCTTCACATAATAATGTGGAAGTGAAGTGTTAGCATCAAAGGATATATACTCAGACCAGGAAGACTAACCTGGACACTTTATAAAAGGGAAGGAGGGTACTGAATATGATCAACAATGGACACCTGCCTTATAACAATATTGTTCTTGAATGCAGGTTACTGATGGAGAAATTGGGTGCTCCAGCCTTTCGCGACACATACAGAAAGCAGAATAGGGTGGCATACATCTTAGCCAAAGAGGGGACGAAGAAGAAGATTTTTTATGCACCAAGATTTTTGACAGTTCCTCTTTTGTTTGTTGTTGAAGCTGTCTTGGCAGACAGTTTAGAAACTGTATTTATTACTGTAGAAGGGTTTGTTGAAATTATTTATTCCATTTATAGTAATTCCTTATGGATAATGCAAAGTCAAAGAAGATAGTGTCTAGATTCATGTTTAATGCATGAAAGGTCTAGATTAATCCTTGAGATTAAGTGTGATTTATTTCACATAATGGGTCATTAATCCATTTTTGTAATTGTTGAATCATTATATATGGCCATCATTCAACCCAATGTAACTCCCCATTCCTACACCCCCTATATATTCCTATGTCTTCTTTGTGAGATAGACAACATAGAAAATGAATAGTTTCTCCATCCGTTGTTTAATTTCTTTGTGAATTTCTAGGCAAATGTGTTTATGCAAACTCTAAATTTTCAGCCACTAGTGCAAGTGTTTGGAAGTGTTTTGGAACTTTGGGGAGTCCTTAACGATTTGCACCGGAGTCTGGCCGAAATCGCTTTCAAGGCAGTGGCTTGCCACGAAGCAGCGGTGATCCGATAAGTTGATTTTATCCTTTTATTCGTTTTACTGATTAATATTGCTAATATTTCCAACAATTTGAAAGCCATTTATTTTATACGATATTAATCACTATTTTCTTTGGAAAAGAAAAACTATAATCGGATCATGAGTCGATTGCACTTGAAGAGTTCACAAGGAAGTAATGTAAGAAAAGGTTTACTTTGTCACGCCATCGTTTGGGAAGATTGAATGGGTTGATGACAATTAGAGTGCGTTATATTTTTACTTACTCAGATTTATAATTTGATTTTTTGTAAGTGATGCGGTAAAGATGTTTTAGTGATGGAGTCATATCTAAATAATCATACATGTTTAGAAGTAGCATGTGTTTAGATATTGTATTCTTACTTCTCTTACCGGGGGGAGGAGGCTTGTCTTTTTGTCATGTTTTGGTTGTTTGGAGTACTGCAACCATGGATCTTACTAGTATAGTTTTTTTGTCTTTGCTCCTTTATATACCATTAACTGACGTTACGTGATGTAAAATTCTGAGATTAATATCTCAACAATTCGTGGTTTGATTGGAAAAAAAAAAAAATAAGAGTGTTTTTAATCATGTCATTGACGTAGTATATGCAGGAACTAGATTTCTTAATGAAGAGAGGGATATCATGTGCAAATCAGGACAGGAGATGGAAGAACACAACCGTGTTACATAGATCTGCATTATCATCATTATTTATTATTATTTTCAATGAGTGAGTGACACTTGTGTTAGATTGTTATGCCCACCAAAATAATGGCAGTACTTTGCAAATAAACTTTGTGTGGTCGATTCCTATTTATCTTGTGTCGAAATAATTTTCGAATAAAAGATTTTGTGGGACGGTAGAAATTCTATAGAATGATATTAATTTGATGATAATATTGCAGAATAATTAGCACTTTAGGGGCATATGGATCAACTTTGCCGAGAAGAGAGATTGTGCCTTGGGTTAAGTACTTTAAGCACATTTTGGACCATTCTCCTAATTATTTGTTCCATTAATGGAGATGTGGAATATTGGCGGCGTGCTTTATGTCCTTTGAAAGAAAAAAAAATCGCTCTGAATAATTACAGACATATATTCTTGTTAGACTTGAGAATGTTTCTTGTTGGTTAAGGGGGAAAAAAAGGTTCTTTGTTATGGCGATTAACTAGGATGCAAAAGTGAATACCAGTATATAAGAATTGGTAGTCGGGATTGAACAAAGCCCCTTTATTGTAATGTGCTTTATAGTAAAAAAGTATTGTGGCTATTAAAAGTTTTTGTTCTTGAAAGGAGCGTTATTGAAGTTTTTCAAGTGGGCGTACTTGACGTTTATGGAAATTAACCAAAGAGCGAATGAGTGATAGGAAGTTCAGATTCGTCAAAGCCGAAGTCGTGAATCAAGAGAAGAAAGTGACAAAAATGAGGTTCTACTTTCTTACAACTCCACCTTATTTATCTATGAATCTACCTTGTATTTTTGTGAAATACTAGTGATTTAAGTGTTCTGGTAGATGATTCATTGTGTGATGATCTTGAAATGCATGACATATATATTATGCTTATGGAGTTATGGTGATTTGCAATCTCATCTTAACGTGAATATGTCACATGAAAGATCATGTGGAGTTTAATCTCAAGTTATAGAATGATATGAAATATTTGAATTGAAGGATCATATCTATACTTGAAAGTTGTTATACACGTTTGTAATCATGTGAATAAATATGTTTACATTTAAATATAATCTAAAGGTTGGTGAACGTTTATGATAAATTTGATGTCTCTTTTGAGAAATTGTTTGACAAGTGAAAATGTGAATTTCTCTAGAATTCAAATGCAAGTGACTCTATTGATTTGTGATATGGTATGCTAGGTTATGTTAATATTGCTTCTATTAAAAGACTTAGAAATATGAGTTTAATTCATGCGATGAATGTTGATGAATTTTCTAAGTGCCCTGTTGTGTAGAAGCAAAACATAGAAAAAAGCATTTTAAGATTGTCACTAATAGAAAATGGTGTTTCTAAGAGTAGTATGTACAGGGGTAGACCCACCCTATTAGGAGGGGGGTCACGTGTCCCCCCTAACCTCAGGAATATGTTGTACATATATGGTGTATATACCTTAAAAGAATGTATATGTATTTAAAAGAACCCCTGAGAGATATCCATTGCTTTGGTGCATTTGGTTATTGTGCCCCTTGGGTCCTTATATGACACCTAGGTTCGAGTCTCGCTTGCAGCACCTTTATTTCTATATTTTGTTGAGTTTGTTTTGTTTCCGTTCTAAACCTATTTCGTTTCTTCCAATTTTGAAGTTTATACTTTATACTACTACTTTATCAATAACTTAGCATAATTACTAAGTTTTCAAAGAGTTGCACACCAAACTCTCACATAATAAGTGACATATTTATATTAAGCCAATGGTCATTGGTGCCCCCTCTACGTCAAAATCCTAGGTCCGCCTCTGAGTGTGTACAATGGAAAAAAGAGACACATTCGCATTACACATGGTGTTGTCAAACTGTTGTTTGAAATGTGGTGTAATTTCCTTGAAATTTGTAAGATCCGAGAGAAATTTGGTGGATCTTTTAACCAAGGATTTAGCAAAGAGAGTAATCCTTGAAATGTTGAGTGGGATAGGGCTAAAGCCCATGGATTGAGGTAAGATGGTGGATACCCGTTTGTGGTCAAACAAAGCCATATAAGCCGTCAATATGCACTACATATCTTATCCCTATGACGTGTGGTAGTGTTTTGTGAGGTTGAGTTTTACTCTTAATCCATAGCCCATTGTGGCGGTGTGTTTGAGACGCACTTGATGGAGTTACTTGAGTTTTACTCTTAATGTTTCCGTAACCCGTTGTGGTGGTGCTATTGAGAAGCACTGAATGAATTCACCGCTTGATATGAGAAAGGTTGAGCTTATTTTGCTCTTAATGATACCATAGCCTTAAGGTGGTCTATTTGAGATAGACTTGATGGAACCACCTATGTGAGTGTAAAGGTTTGACCGCCTTTTATGAAAAATTTGGGTAGATTTTCTCGAGCACTCATGAGACCAAGGTTTGGTGCATGGCCATAAAAGCACTTTATTAGTATCGCGGAGTTTGCATAAATTTAAGGATATAGTATGTGTTGTGGGAGTCTCAACTCATGCCCATTCAGTTCAAGAGTACTTCACATTGTGAATATTAGTTGTTGCCTCATTTCACTACGTGTTAATTCAAATCGAAAGATATTGACACTTAAGTACATATTCCTTCCTTTGCCCAAAATTATTCTTATTTTTTTACCTTTGCATTAGTGGGGGATTGTTGAAATTATTTATTCCATTTATATAGTAATTCCTTATGCGCAATGCAAAGTTAAAGAGGAAAGCGTCTAGATTCATGTTTAATGTATGAAAGGTCTAGATTAATCCTTGAGATTAAGTGTGATTTGTTTCACATAATGGGTCCTTAATTCATTTTTGTAACTGTTGAATCATTATGGTCATTATTCAA
Organism: Lycium ferocissimum; assembly: GCF_029784015.1. NCBI lineage: Eukaryota > Viridiplantae > Streptophyta > Magnoliopsida > Solanales > Solanaceae > Lycium > Lycium ferocissimum. Next base: position 26,213,026 of record NC_081353.1, on the reverse strand, counting down.
CCCATTGTAACTCCCCATTCCTACACCTCCTATATATTCTTATGTCTTCTTTGTGAGATAGACAACATAGAAAATGAATAGTTTCTCCATCCGTTGTTTAATTTCTTTGTGAATTTTTGGGCAAATGTGTTTATGCAAACTCCAAACTTCCAGCCATTAGTGCAAGTGTTTGGAAGTGCTGTTGAACCTTGGTGAGTCCTTAAAATTTGCACCGGAGTTGGGCTGAAATCGTTTTCAAGGCAGTGGCTTGCCACGACGCAGCGGTGATCCGCTAAGTTGATTCTATCCTTTTGTTCGTTTTACTGATTAATATTGCTAATATTTCCAACAGTGTTTTGGCATGTAATAATAACCATGTAACTGAAACTGTACTGCAAGGCATGACCTTGCCTCCCAAATAATGCTTTGGCTTAATTATCTATAATAGTATCCCGTTAACCAAAAAAAAAAAAATACAATAAAAATATCCTTTTAGTTGAATCATTTTATGATAAATTACAGAATTTAATACATAGCAATATTTATGTAATAGTCAAATGATGTTTTGGGGTTCCAGCCCTGAATATGAAGTCATATTTATTAGAGAAATTTTTACCCCTAATATGAATTTTTTCCGCATAAATTCTAATTTAATCAGGTCTTTTCTGCCTACTATGTAAGACATTTAACATATAATTTTTTATAAAGAAAACTGAAAATTCTTGTTCCAAATAATACAAAGAAAATTATATTAAGATAAAATTACTCTGTCTTTACCCGTATAGTTTCGACTAGGACAACATCAAATATCTCTCTGTTTAAAATATCTCACTGTAACCTTTAATTTTTTTACTTTTTTTTTTTTTTTTTTTGGTATTTATACTCTCCAACGAGTCAATCAATTAATATTCAATCAAATCAAACGTAATTTTCTCAACTTGATCAACTTATGAAATTATTATCTACTTAATTGTTCCTTCCCTAGTAGTGGGCCATAGGCGTGTTCGTTGATTGGTTTTGTATGCTTTTAAACATTTCAGTTCAATAATTTTGATTTCTTAAAATATTAAACTAATATCATAGTACCTAATTAAACTTCGTATGGATTGACTTTTCTCCTTTTAATTTCGGTTTATTCGGTGTAGTAACTTTGATTTGTTCAGTTTAGATAGGAATTGTAATTTTCTTATTTGTTTTCGGACAATATATGATTTCGAATTGTTTATGTACGTATGTTTATTTTTTACCACTAAAATTGTCAATATATTTCTGTTTTAACCACTATATTTTCAAATAATTGTTTTTTTCTTATTTTTTGTTTTTAGAAGTATGTGTTTATTTGTACTTTTAGCCACTAGCTATTTTCATTTCTAAAGAAGCTTCCACAACCTCTTTTGCCCCTTCATTACCTTATGCCTTTTTATCATTTCGATTTGACACATGCACGTGAATTAATATTCGTAGGAAACTTCATGATAGGGTATACAGAAGTACAAATTATGAGGGCAAATATTTGTAGATAAATATTTTATCAAATTATGAGGGCAAATATATGTAGATAAATATTGTATGGTGACCAAATTGATAAGAGAGTTTATTCTGTTATTACTACTATGAATTAGTTATTCTATCTAGACTCAATTTTACAAGTGAATCTTGTGTACCAATGATCACCAAAGCAACTTAAGTATTTCGAAGGTCAAATCAATTTAATATGACATTAACTTCTACCAATACTTAATTCATGCGGTTTGCAGTTTTATAGAAATTTCAAGAGATGAAAGTATTGAAAAAAAAATGCTAAGATTTCTTAATTTGCACATATTTAATTGTACTTGCTGTCCCATAAATTTTGTTAAAATTAAACCTTCGTTTGGTTGCTGGTTAGAGAGGAGTTATTCATGTATTTAAATTAGCATAACTTCATACATTGCATGACTATAAAAATGGGGAAAAATAATCTCCTCAGAGAATCTAGCATAAGTTATATAGTGTTTGGTTGATTTTTTCTCTTTTCCACATAAAATATATTATTGCCATTCCAATGTTTGGTTCATGTTTGTCTTTTTTTCGCATAACTAATACATGTATATTATGAGGGAATCTATGTATTATTTTATGCTTAGAAAATGGAACAACTAATACACATGAATAACTAAACTCTGCATAACTAATTCTTGCACAACTAATCTCTGCGTTGCTAAAACCTGCATAACTAATCCTTATTTTATTAATATTTGCATAACTCTAATTCACCAGCAATCAAACGACCCCTAAATTATTTCGAAGCTGAATATAAACGTACTGAAATTTCTTCTTGTCCAGCATCCCTCAAGTCCTTTTCATTTGCTGTTTAAGATTTTAAATCCATTTATAAGAAATCCAAACAAACATGTAATTTGGTAATTTAATCAATCAGAATTTTAGCATTATATTCCCCTTCCTATGTACGTAAGACTACTTAACACCACTGTTGTAATATTTCATAGTGACTGTTCTTTTTTTTTTTTTCCTTCTAAAATTACTGAGTTGTTTCTAATGCAAAAATGACTTAAAATACTACAAGATAAAAGACTATATGCTAGTCAGAGAAATGCCACATCAAAACATATTATAACTTAGCCATAACTCGTGTTTAATTATAGCAATAATCTCCATGCTTGAGATAATGCATGAGTTTTAAAAGAATAATATGTCCTTTATAGACTATTTCTTTAGCAATGATTTGTCATTTTTTACTTGTCTTCTAAGAAATTCTCATGTTCCTTCCAATTCAAACAGCATGGCTAATTTCAGCATAGAGCGTTTTAAATATTTTAGCAGCACTTGCTCTTCCTTTAGCATTCTGTATTGCCCATTGTTCATGCTGCACCCAAGTTGTTGCACTGAAAGGTTGTCTTTGTATGCATTGTAGGAGCCAGTTCCATAGACTTGTTATGGAATGGAAAAAACGAGAAATAAAATAGAAGAGAGAAATAATGAAAACTCTTTAATTTGTATTGATTCATTACATTGTTTCTTGCATTGAAAATAAGAGACTACATCACTATTTATAGAGAACTAAAAGAAATAAAATAAAAGAAAATATGGTATTTTCCTTATAAATACTAAACTAAAAGGAAACTACTGTATATATTATGTAATTAATGTAGATCCTAGACTTAGAAGAAAAATAAATATTCTAGAAATATTCATAGACTAAAAGTAAAGTAAATATATTCTATCATAAATTTAAATCATAACATAGAAGATATGCAAATTTTAACAAGACTTCTAGTAAATGGACATAAAACTGATAGGTGCGTCAAAGTCTTTATCATGAGCATGCACGGTGCACCTAGGTTCAATCACCAAACCCCAACTAATATATCTGCCATCAATAATCTTCCCTGCAACTGAAATCACAGGGTGAATTTGGCTTCAATGTTGAACATCAAATTCTTCCATGATTTCTGGACATATCTCACAAGAGTTGATGATATTTATGTTTGGTGAAGGTTTTTCCCCGTTCAAATTTGGGCAATATTTGTAGATTTCTCTTGTTTCAATCAACTTCGTAATCATCCAACAGGCTTGTTGGGAGATAGGAAAGTTATCAAAAGATCTCCCTTTATAATATATAGTAATTGTGGATCCATAGTTTATTCTCTTCTGAGCAAAGATCCCAACAACTTCTAATTATTAAGTTTTGCCAAAAAAAAAAAAAAAAAGGTTGTATTATGCCCAAGGTCGTCTTTTTCATACAGTTATACTCAAGATATCTGCATAAAATGTTAAAGATTTCAGATTTTAAGTCTATATAATAGACAACTTTTAAGACGATGAAGCAAAGGTATAACCAAATTCTTACTTGAAGCCAAAACTAAAAACCAACAAAATTGTGCAAAGACCAACATCAATAAGATGACATCATATGCAACTATTTTTTTTTTTTTTTTTTTTTTGGGAAACCACTAAGTTATACTTAGTGGAGGATATTTTATTACTACTCAAAATAGGAAAGTACACAGCAAAAAACAAATGAAAAAGAAAATGGTCCCAACACAAAACCACAACTACGGATCAAACCCGACATTATCTCAAACCTAATCTCTCAAAAAGGAAACTTTGCAAAACAATATTGAAACCTGCAAAACAATACGAAAACCCTATGTATAGTAGGTACTATTAATACCGATCGGAAGCATTGGATACTTAGTACTTAATAAATATTTTCAAGATAATTTAATTGTGAACTTGAGCCTTGATTAACAACACTAGTTAATATTGTCTTATAATTCTTTTTTTCATTTTAGGTTAGAATTTAAATTCAAAAGTATTTGTAAAAGGTCCTAGGGCTGGATTGAGCTAAATTTAAGGCCCATCAAAATGGTGGCCTGGCCCAACACACTCCGTCAATTTTCAAGGCCCGCACGTGTTGGGCTTGTTAGGATATACTATTAACCATGCGGTTTGATTATAGTATTATGTTTTATTCCTTTTGGAACAATTGTTTATTTATTTATTCAATTCAATAAAGTATTATTTTAAATAGATCATTCGTTCATATGTGTGCCCTTTACTTATAAAGTAGACGATTTGGTGTATGGAATTTTAGTTCATGTGCAGAAGATTAAATTGTCGGTTCTTATAAGTTATAAAGTTAATGTTCACAATCAAAGATGAAACTGGGCAAAATATCTTGATAATTGTAGCATAAGATTAAAATATAATCTATCTTGATTATGGGAATGGTTTTGTTTCCAACTTCTTATGCTAGTACATTTTGTATGTATTGAACGGACCAAGTAGAGATAAGTGTTTTTGTACTGAATATATAAAACAACCTCTCTAGCTCATTAAATGTACTTGTACTCTTAATCTTGATGTGATTGTTATGATCAATGTGCTTCGTTCATTATTTTGATTTATTAAAAGGTACGACTCAATGCGAGTTAATGTATCCTGGTAAATTGGATAATGGCAAAGTGCATTTGTGAAATAACAATTAGTTGACAGAATCCATGTCTCGACCTTGAGATTGATGATAACCCTTTATGGATGCTTATAAGTTTTTATGTGAAAACCCTGCAGGTGGATTTTGTATCCGTCACATTAAATAAGTTAAGCGGAAGTATAAAGGATTAAATTAGTCGATGAATTAAATTGTCAGTAATTTAATTTATTTGATTGGTATCTGTAATCTTAACATGGGGAGTTAAATAAGTTTTAACGAATGATTTCGAAATTAAACAGAGGAGTGCAATTATAGTTTTCTAGTGGAATAAATTGTAATTTATTGTGGTAGGATTAATTCACTTATATTCCGAATTAATACCGCAATAGGAAGCCTCGTTATTAAATCTGTGGTCCCTGCTGTGCCTGAACATTCTAGAACAAAGAAAATAAAAAGAAAAATAATATCCTTGGTGGGTAAGGAAAGGGCTGCACGTTTTTTGCTAGGGTTTACCCTAAAACGCGTGTGTATAAAGAAAGCCATTCAACCCTAAGTGAGATTTATTCTTTAGCCGCAATACTTGCCACTCAAGTATTTCGTACATAGAAGTTCAGGATACACAGTAGAAGATCGTAGACCTGGAGAGAACGGACGCTATTGAAGATTTGTGCAACAGCTTCAAAAGGTTAGTGTTACAATCTCGTATTTGATTATGTTTGTCTAGTTTACATGTAAGAATATGATCTTGGTTGTTTGCTTCCGCTGCGTATATATGCCTATTTTCTATCAATTGGCATCAAGAGTTGTCTTACATCTAACTAGATAATGTAATACTTCATGAAACAGAAACCCTAGAATTGGTGTAGTTTTTTGAATGCATGTTTGTCATGTTAGTTTCTAAAAACAATGTTGTTTTATGAAAAACGAGATTGATTATGTTGTTTATGATTTCTGGAATCACGGATATTGTTAGAATCAGTATAAATAATATGTGATATGATCGTATCTGATTTTATTTTGAAACCCTAAAACGACAAAACCGATTTTTACCGAATGGTCATGGTTTTGGAATTCTGAATTTTTGACGAACTCCGATTGAGATGAAATTTGGTAGATTCATTGGAAACGGCCCACTGAACAATACTCACACTTTGCTATGACCAAGGGCCTTTTTTGGCCATTTGGGGTCGTTTAGATGGGTTTATGGGCGTTTTTCTATTTTCGGAAATTTTTTTGTTAACTGAATTTTTTTATTTTAACAAATAATGGTGTTAGGGTTCATTCTCTATGGTCTCCATTGTATGTAGCAGTGATATAATGAGTTTATGTGTTGACATAGGTCTTCCTCCCATCGGATAGATTCATTATGGTTAATTACTGTGTTGTAATCCCTAGTTAATTGATAGCTTGTCTTGACTCTTCAACTGAGTTACACGTTGGTTCAATGGAACTAGGGATAATTTAATGTGATATCTACCTAATATAAATTATCAGTTTACTCTCCATCTGAGTTGGTTCTGTTTTTTATGGGGTAATATATCTGGCATGACTCATATATTTTGCATGAATAGTTAAGTTTCCCTATCGAATCTAACTGTTCGGTAAGCATGGTTTTATGTGTGATGTGTGGTTTGAATTTTATTATTCTTTCAAAATAAATAATGATCTATTTAATGTTTATATCTCTCAGATTAATCATGTTTTCTTTCAACCCACTTACCGTTATTCTGAACCAAAACAAGTTAGAGGGTCCGAATTATGTTGACTGGAAACGAAACCTGGATATTGTCCTAGCTAAGCGAAGGTTACAAATTTGTGCTTTTGATGAGTGCCCAAAAAACCGGAGACGATGCTTCGGAAGACCGATTAAGGCCTATGATAAATGGGTTAAGGTCGATGAGATGGCGCGATGTTACATTCTTGCCTCCATGGCGAATGTTTTGCAACATCGCATCGGGTCTCGTAGGCAACGGGTACTTTGTACGACATGCTTGAAAATCTCAAAGAGATGTTCGGAGAGCAAAATCGCGCGGCTAAGGATAACCATGAAAGCCCTTTTATATGGGCGTAACACTAAGATGGCTGAAGGATCTTCGGTTAGGAAACATGTAAATTGACATGATGAGTCTTCTGAACGAACTCGAGGTTCTTGGAGCTGTGATTGATAAGGAATCTCAAGTTGAGATGGTCCTTTTTTGCGAAATATATAATGCTTCGATTAGAAGCCAAAGGCAATTTCGCTTGAAATCTACAATATGAACAAAATGGATTTGTCAAAGGCGAAATTGTTGAATGAGACAACAATCAAACGGAGAGTCCATTATCAAACAACAAGCTCCCGTTGTGGCAATGACTGATTGAGAAAGGTTCGGTTTCTAAAATTCCGAAAGGCGATGTTAATAAAAAAAAGGCTCGCAAGGTAGTGGCACCCGGATTCTTTCATCCAAGCCGGTGGTGTATGAGCAAGCCTAAGGGCAAGTGCTATCACCGCAAGCGTCCTCTTTTGGCCATCACAAGAAAACAATGTCCCGCTTTATATATAAGATGAATATAGCAAGGTAATTCATATTTAAATGTTGTTGAAACTTGTTTAGCGGTGTTTCTACCATGTCATGGTGTGTAGATTCGGGAGCCACTAATCATATCCGCACTTCTTTGCAGGGTTTCGAAATGCGGCTAAAGGCTAAGTAAGAATGAAGTTTGCGTTTTTCATATATATATGGCGAACCAAAGACCAACTTAGCTTTAGGATATATTAGAGTTGAGTTTAGTAGTGATAGAGTTTTGAATTTAAAAGACGTTTTATATGTACCTTCCATTAGAAGGAATTTGCTTTCGCCGAGATTAATGGATGTTGGTTATAATGTCTTTTTTATTAATAACTATATATATATATATATATGCTATTATTAAGTACAATAGACTTTTTATCTACACCGTCGTAGTACATGACCTTTTTATACTTGATATTTCTCCCGATGTGCTACAACCAAAAGAGCTAAATAACGTTGATCTGCCACATAAAAGGAAGCGTATTTCTGAATTGAGTCAAACTTATTTATGGCATTTACGTCTAGGTCATATAAATCTAAATAGGATTTCAAGGTTGGTTTCTGATGGACCCCTAAGTTCATTGAAAGTGGAGGCACTACCAACTTGCGAATCTTGTTTAGAAGGAAAAATGACCAAGAGACCTTTCCCTTCAAAAGGAAATAGAGCCAGTGATAAGTTAGAATTAATCCATTCCGATTTGTGTGGACCTATGAATATACAAGCAAAAGGTGGTTTTGAGTATTTTGTGACTTTCACAGATGACTACTCCAAATACGGATATATTTATTTGTTGCGCCGTAAGTCTGAGTGCTTTGAGAAATTCAAAGAATTTAAGACAGAAACGGAGAAACGACATGATAAACATATCAAATCATTGCGATCTGATCGCGGTGGTGAATACCTTTCTGCAGAATTCATTAAATACTTATCAGATTGTGGAATAACGTCTCAATTATCTGCTCCAGGAACACCACAACAAAATGGTGTAGCAGAAAGAAGAAATAGAACCCTTATGGAAATGGTCAGATCAATGTTGAGTTATTCAGAGCTGCCCTCATCCTTTTGGGGATATGCTTTAGAAACAACAAATTACATTCTGAATTTGGTTCCTTCCAAGTCAGTACCTACAACTCCAACAGAATTGTGGACTGGGCACAAACCCAGTTTGCGACATATTCGAGTTTGGGGTTGTCCAAAGACATGTGTTGAAAGGGAAAACGGATAAATTGGAATCGAGGACAGAGGTGTGCGTTTTTATTGGATATCCAAAAGGAACAAAGGGAGGTTTATTTTATTGTCCAAAAGAAAAGAAGGTGATTGTTACAACAAATGCCAAATTTCTGGAAGAGGATTATTTAATAAACCATGTTCCTAGAAGCAAACTTGTTTTACAGGAATTGAGCAAAGAAATAACAAAAGATCCATCTCCAAAACATATCCCGGCAGCCAAGAAGATTGATCTACCACTGCGTTCTCATAGTAGGAGGAACGTCAATAGGCAAGAGGACACACAAGAGGCATTGCCCGACATCTCGCTGCCCCAAAGCAATGGGAGTAATGTTGAGCAACCTGCAATTGTGTAAACTGCACTTGAAGAAGAAGCTCATGAAATCCTGGCACCGCAAGGTGCGGAGGATGACGTTGAGCATCCAGTTCTTCATGATGATGTCGTGGATGAAAATGCACCTGTAGTGTCTCGTCGTAGTGGGAGAATTATTAGAAAACCTTCTCGGTATGTACTCTTGGGAGAATCTTACGATAGGATCCCTGAAGAGACTAATACAGAACCTCTAAATTACGACGAAGCACTACAGGATATAGATACTGAAAAGTGGATTGCTGCTATGAAATCTGAAATGGAGTCCATGTACTCCAATCAAGTCTGAGATCTTGTGGAACCACCTGCGGGAGTCAAACCTATTGGTTGTAGATGGATCTATAAGAAAAAGAGAGGAGTGGATGGAAAAGTGCAAACTTTTAAAGCAAGGCTTGTTGCAAAAGGGTTTACTCAGAAAGAAGGGATCGATTATGAGGAAACTTTTTCAAATCGCCGAGTAGCCATGCTTAAATCAATAAGAATCCTCTTATCTATTGCTGCTCATTATGATTATGAGATCTGGCAAATGGATGTCAAGACGACTTTCCTTAATGGAAGTCTTGATGAGTGCATTTATATGGCACAACCAGAGAGTTTCAAGAAAAGCGGTGATGAGCACATACTGTGTAAGCTGAACAAATCCATTTATGGATTAAAACAGGCATCTAGGGCGTGGAACACTTGTTTTGACAAGTCGATTAAGACTTTTGGTTTTGATCAATGTGAAAACGAGTCTTGTGTCTATAAGAAATGGGATGGAGAAAAAGTAGCGTTTTTGGTACTGTATGTAGATGATATCTTGCTCATAGGAAATAATGTGGGCATGTTGAATTCAGTCAAGGAGTGGTTGTCCTCACATTTTGATATGAAGGACTTGGGAGAAGCAGCTCATATCCTTGGGATCAAGCTCACGCGAGATCGCAAGCAAAGGATATTAGGCTTGTCTCAAGCACTTTATATTGATACTATTCTCGCCAGATTTAGCATGCAAGATTCCAAGAAAGGATTTCTTCCTTTCAAGCATGGGATCTCTCTGTCCAAGGATCAGTATCCCAATATGGCTAATGAGATAGAGAAGATGAAGGCGGTCCCTTATGCTTCTGCTGTAGGGAGTCTTATGTATGCAATGCTATGTACTAGACCTGACATCTGCTTTGCTATTGGCATAGTTAGCAAATTTCAGTCTAATCCTGGGAAAGAACATTGGATCGTCATAAGCATATAATCAAGTACCTGAAAAGGACTAGGGATTATATGTTGATTTTTCACTCAAGCGATCTTGTACCCATTGGGTATACAGACTCAGATTTCCAGTCAGATAGAGATTCTAGAAAATCTACCTCAGGACATGTGTTTACCTTAGGAGGAGGAGCCATAAGTTGGAGGAGTATTAAGCAATCCCGTGTTGCTGATTCCACCATGGGCCGAATACGTGGCTCGCCTCGAGGTCGCCAAGGAGGCTATTTGGCTCGGGAACTTCCTGAAAGAGCTTGGTGTTGTCCCTTCAGTACAAGCACCAATTACACTTTATTGTGATAATAGTGGTGCGGTTGCAAACTCGAAGGAACCACGAAGCCATAAGAGGAGTAAACATATTGAGCGTAAATATCATTTAATTCGTGACATTGTTCAGAGGGGAGGGGTGAAAGTTTTGAAGATTGCATCAGCAGACAATTTGGCAGACCCGTTTACCAAAAGCTTGCCGCAGAAGACTTTTGATAGGCATGTAGAAGAAATGGGTATTAGAGTTGTAGATGCATGGTTATGAGTCTAAGTGGGAGATTGTTAGGATATACTATTAACCATGCGGTTTGATTATAGTATTATGTTTTATTCCTTTTGGAACAATTGTTTATTTATTTATTCAATTCAATAAAGTATTATTTTAAATAGATCATTCGTTCATATGTGTGCCCTTTACTTATAAAGTAGACGATTTGGTGTATGGAGTTTTAGCTCATGCGCAGAAGATTAAATTGTCGGTTCTTATAAGTTATAAAGTTAATGTTCACAATCAAAGATGAAACTGGGCAAAATATCTTGATGATTGTAGCATAAGATTAAAATATAATCTATCTTGATTATGGAATGGTTTTATTCCAACTTCTTATGCTAGTACATTTTGTATGTATTGAACGGACCAAGTAGAGATAAGTGTTTTTGTACTGAATATATAAAACAACCTCTCTAGCTCATTAAATGTACTTGTACTCTTAATCTTGATGTGATTGTTATGATCAATGTGCTTCGTTCATTATTTTGATTTATTAAAAGGTACGACTCAACTGCGAGTTAATGTATTCCTGGTAAATTGGATAATGGCAAAGTGCATTTGTGAAATAACAATTAGTTGATAGAATCCATGTCTCGACCTTGAGATTGATGATACCTCTTTATGGATGCTTATAAGTTTTCATGTGAAAACCCCGTGAGGGATTTTGTATCCGTCACATTAAATAAGTTAAGCGGAAGTATAAAGGATTAAATTAGTCGATGAATTAAATTGTCAGTAATTTAATTTATTTGATTGGTATCTGTAATCTTAACATGGGGAGTTAAATAAGTTTTAATGAATGATTTCGAAATTAAACAGAGGAGTGCAATTACAGTTTTCTAGTGGAATAAATTGTAATTTATTGTGGTAGGATTAATTCACTTATATTCCGAATTAATACCGCAATAGGAAGCCTCGTTATTAAATCTGTGGTCCCTGCTGTGCCTGAATATTCTAGAACAAAGAAAATAAAAAGAAAAATAATATCCTTGGTGGGTAAGGAAAGGGCTACACGTTTTTTGCTAGGGTTTACCCTAAAAACGTGTGTATATAAAGAAAGCCATTCAACCTTAAGTGAGATTTATTCTTTAGCCGCAATACTTGCCACTCAAGTATTTCGTACATAGAAGTTCAGGATACACAGTAGAAGATCGTAGACCTGGAGAGAACGGACGCTATTGAAGATTTGTGCAACAGCTTCAAAAGGTTAGTGTTACAATCTCGTATTTGATTATGTTTGTCTAGTTTACATGTAAGAATATGATCTTGGTTGTTTGCTTCCGCTGCGGATATATGCCTATTTTCTATCAGGGCTGGGCCAGGCCGAGCTTACCTATATTTGGATCCCCTTTGGATTGGCTTATAAGTTGGTCAAACCAGCTTATTAGCTATTTTTAATTTATTTGAGTGTTTGGCAAAAATAGAAAACAGCTTAAGTTAAGTTAAAAAATGCTTAAAATAAGCCAAAACCAAGAAGTTGTTCAACCCCAACTTTTTTTTTTTTTTGCTTAAAAGTCATTTTGGTTTGACCAACAACTTTACCTTTTATCTCTTATATTTTCTATTAATTTCAATACTACCCTTAAGCACTTTTATCCAAACACGTAACTGCTTATTTATAAAATAACTTTCAGCATTTAAAAGTACTTTAAGCATTTATGCTTAAAAGCCATTTTTTTCAGCTAATCCAAACGGGCTCTTACACTATAGATAACATTGCTCTTTGAATGACCATCAGACAACATACCATAGATATATTTTTTGATTCCGATGTTTATACTCAAATTAAATAATTTAATGGTCGGAGAATAATTAAGGAGAATACTTGTTTTTGGTTGTATGTATTTGTCATTAGAGATGGATTAGGATTTGAAATTTATGGTCTACAACAATTTCAAGCCAATATACTACAAGTATTTCGGTCTAACTATTTTTTGGTAAAAGGAACGACAATAAATGAATCAGCCGAATAAGTTTTTTCCAGAGCATATTTTCTTCTTCTTGCTTTAACATACCGATATCCAAAATTTACTTGCTCGTTTAATTTAAATTTGAATTGTATAAGGACCATTTAAAAAGAAATTACTCTCATGAAATATACTTTTATTTTACAAAAATGAATTTAAGATTTCTTATTAAAGATGGAGAAATCGGTTCATCCTATCAAATTCGTTGATGTTTCTAGAGCACAATTAAGGATATGAAGATATGAAAGGAGGTAATAGATTTATCTGCGTCGAATATTTGCAACAATACAATAAATGTAAGATATATGTTTTTATATATCATATGTATTATTCAATTATGATTAAATAATATGTATTTTTTCTTTAATTTGTTAATTCTAAAAATTAGTTATTTTATCAAGTATTCAAGTGTAAATACTCTATGCGAATTATAAAAAGAGTGCCACCTTTGACGCAAGCTTTAATTTTGTTTCGTCGCAGACAGTCGGGAAAACGACAACCAAGACTCATTCACTTCTTCTCTGAATTATAAATAATTATCTCTTTCTTACCCATTATTTACACGTCTCTGTACGGACCTAATTTTAAACATTCACATTAATAAATTATTTGACCAGAAAATGAATGCAAGAAATTGACATTAAATTGAGTGGAGTTATGATGTGGACAGCCCCATTGGACCAACCAACAACAAAATTAAAAATTAAATAAAGACCATTGTTATTCCTCGTCTCGAGAAAGATGTAAAAATTAGACAATAATTGAATACGAAATTTATGAAACAAAAGAACTTAACACACGCTAAATATATGCAAAGAGCAAAATTGTTCTTAGTAATATTTCTAAAAGTTAAATGAAATGTGAAGAGAAGACACATGGTTAATCTTATCCAAAAGAAAACTCTTATCTTTCTCCGCTTTTTTTCGCATTAGGTATTCAAAAATACATTTTTTTATAACTTTCTTTTAAGCATGTCAAGGAAAAAATAATTTATTTATCATGTTTTATCGATAGTATTAATTACTCATTTCAAATCAATTTTCAAGTCTATTAAAAAGATACACCAATGAATATGGATATCATAGTAAATTATGCATTTTATTTATTATTTCTTAAGGGTGGTGCAAAGTCCATATTAGACAAATAAAAGTAAACGGAGGAAGTAAGTCTCAACAAGTCATGATATTAATTGTAAATTAAGATATTATTACTAGACAAGTTTTAAATATAAAGTATGACAATTTGCTTTTGAGATATACTAAGAAAGCAAGAATGGTGTGGCAAGTAAAGCGAGACGGACGAGCTAACTTTTAGTGTAAATCTGGTCACAAATTTTGATTATTGAATTGTTTAATATTTTCTTAAAACTATATATAGGTATTATAAATCATGGATCACAATCTTTTAAATAGTTAAATATATAAATATATAATTAATAATATGAAAATACTACTAAATTGCTCTTGATACTAAGTTATTATCAATTAAATAAGATAAAAAAGAAGCTTGCATAATTATTTCTTTTGGAAGGCAATCTTTAATGTTAGTTAGGTCGGAACAAGTCATATCACTATTCTATAAAATGAGATAACAAAATTCAATAGATTTTAAATATAAAAATGCGAATTTTCTATTTTGAGATGTATTAAAAAAAGGATGTCATGTAAATTGGGCGAAAAAACTAACTTTTCGTGTAAATTTGATCACAAAACTTTAGTTTTTTGAACTTTATAAATTTAAAATTACATAAGAGATGATAAATCTTTTCAAATAATTAAAATGTTTATATAAGAAAATGTGAATAATAATAATGTGACTCCAAGATTTGACCGAAGGAATTAGCATCAGATTCCTCAAATCTCGAGTAGATTACATAAATATTGTTTTCAAATTAAAAAGAAAAATAACTACTATCAGTTTCTATTTATTTATTATACTCAAGGCATTTATTTGGCATGAACACGTTACTTTTTATTCCTTTTTTGTTTGTCCTTTTTTTTCTTTCTTTTTCTCTAGTAATTACGTAATCAAGTTATAATAATCTGCAAATAACTTTTAAGTCATATACACCAGCTGGATTACACCAATTATTATAACTTATAAGACCTTATTAAATAACATTTGCTCCTTCAGAAATTGGAAAATTGACCAGAATCTATTCTGAAAACAAATCTCAAATAGATTACCTTAATATGCTCCCTTTTCCCCTTTTATGCTCCTTCTATTTTCACTTGATTCTTGGTCAAACAATTTATTTGGTAACGAATCATTTTCCTTTTTATCATTTATTATTTTTCTTTTATATATATAATTCATTAACTCACAGTATTATGTGTCGATAAAATTTTCATCATATACGATTGGCTTCTAACAATGAAATGATAAAATCTTTTTAAATATAGAGAAATATCTTTTTAAAAGTATTATAACGAGAAAAAATTGTGAAGTATGTTTTGGTGCTGTCCGAACTTTAATCTGGATGGTTGGCTGTGTGCACTTAATATTATTCCTCCAACAGTTATAATTTCGGGATCTTAACATTATTAGCCTACCGGCTAAGAAAAATTTCATGTGTTTAGTCGTAATAGTTTATTGCCGTATATCTGGTCATTGATATATATTATATACGAATTATACATTAATTACACCATGTATGCTAACTAAATTTGTTAAAATAAATAAACAATAGGGTTATTTAGTACAATTTTCTAAGTATGGATCTAGTAGCTCAGTTGGTAGGCTACCTGAATTTTCACCTTATTGGTGACGGTTCGAATTCCCACGTTGTAATCTCCTCTCCCATTTCCCCTTCCCCCACCCCTATGTAATAAAAAACAATTAAAAAAAAGATACAATTTTCTATATACACAGTATCATTTCTTACAAAGGTTATTCAGCTAATCGCCTTCACTGCATGTGACTACGCTACTATGGACTTTATTAGCATCTTGTGTAGTGTAAAACTTCCTATAATTTTAGTAGACCAGATTTAAGGCCCGTGTCGACATAATTGTTTTTGATTTTTTCCAAAAACCTATTTGGTTATACTTTATTTCAATTTTCCAACTCAAACTTGAAAAAAAGTTTTCCAAGTTTCCAGTTTTTCATGTAAAAGATTTTACTTGCAAAACTTCAAAAAAAAAAAAAAAAAAAAATATCATGTGTAGTGTATGTCCAAGTGTATCTTCAACTTTTAAACATTTTTTTTCGACTTAACTTCAACTACTACTCTTACCCCCAACCCCCCCCCCCCCCCCCCCCCCCCCAAAAAAAAAAATATAAGTCAGTTCATGTCCAAACGAGCTACTTAACTACTAAACGGAGAAGAACATGTTTGGCTTAGATGATTCAAAGTAGTTGATAAGCATCAAATGTTGAAAAATACTTTTTTATATATATTGAATCTAAATTCATAAATAAACAATTATTACATGTTTGGATAAAAGTATTCAAACTGATAATAAACAATCGATGAGTTTATTATAAAAAGGTGCTAATAACCATTAATTAATTGAAATATCCTTAATTGTATTAAATACTCCCTCCATCCCAATTTATACGATAGAGTTTGACTAAGCACGAAGTTTAAAAAGAAAAGGAAGACTTTTGAAATTTGTGGTATAAAACAAGTCATATATATTTGTGTGGCTGTAAATAATTTTTATTAAGGGTAAAAGAGAAAGTTTTAAGTTAAATGATTTCTAAATATAGAAATGTATCATTCTTTTTGGGGCAGACTAAAAATGAAAGTATGTTACATAAATTGGGACAGAAGGAGTATAAATTAAAATGTTTTACATGAAAAAGGGCGAATTATAAAAACAGAAGTGAGAGGAGTTACGAATTTTGTTTCGAAAATGAGATTTCAATGATTATAATAGTTATTAAAAGCAAAATAGTAAAACGTTAGCCAAATAGCTAAACAAACCCTCAAAGTTGACTCTAGTTTTTGTTTTGATATATCAGCTAAGGATTGAAATTCAATTCACACGCCTATAGGACAGTACTGAACAATTATGTAGCCACATCAATATGTGAGTTCAATAGATACACTTTCGTTGAGGTTGAAGTGTTCAACAGCCACAAGCCTTAATCGAAGTATTAAAAAACCAAAAGTGAAATCAAATTTAAGGAGTCGTATATGCATTTCGCCTAAAATGTTTGCTTAAAGGTGAAAAGCCATAACCAATAAATTAGAATATCAACTTATGTTTTTGGCTTATAAACACTTTTAGGATTTATCAAATGCTAGATAAATCAAAATGCGCTTGTTAATTGATTTGACCAACCCTCAAAGTTATTTCAATAAATTAAGGTCCAAATAAAATTATGAAAAAATGTTCCAATTTTCAACATGACAAGTAATTGAAGTCAAAATTTATTATTGCAGCTAAATGAAATTTTTTCACAATCCGTGATAGGAAAAGAGTCAATCTTCAAATCTAGATTCTTTTTCCCTTTTTCGATGAAGTTTTATCTTAGAAAAATCGTATTCACACTCGATATTTGCACCAGCCCAATAAATATATAACAAATATTTTCATAAATATTGTCATCCCTAAATCTTAGTTAATTAATAGAAATTAACAACTTAATTTAGAATTTTACATGTTAAACTAATAAATTTGACGTAACACTAAGCGCACATAAATTTTTATTAATTTACAGCATCTTAGACTAATGAAGTTTAATCTTTTCTTTTTGACAGTAAACGATTTTACTGCATTAATGCATAAACGGTCTCAAATAATTAAAAAATGCAGTAGCATCAGTTACAATTTTAGACTAATGAAGTTTAATCCCCGATGATCTCGTGTTGCTTTATCAAGTAAGTAATTTTTTTTTTTTTTGTTGCTTTTACGATGTTCCTATTTTCTTTTTCAAATCCAAAATAGCAAGAAAATTAATGGGAAATGGAAATGCAAAAAGTATTTCAATTGCAAGCTAATCTCCTCCTAGATCTCTTCTTTCTAGGAATGTAGAGCTGTTATTACATTTATATTAGATTACATAAATCTCAGAACTTTATTTAAATTTAGGGCCCCTAAATTTATATCAGATTTGTCATCTCTTAGGTGTACTGCCATAAATGGATCTTCGTAATCAATGGTATGAGATTTCTTTTAGTATCTCATAATTAAGTTATATTTTCCTCAAAAAAATAATTACGTCTTGTTATCAGTATGCAATAAATGTTCCAACTTCAAACGCACATATAATAAATCCATTTTTCCGAAAGGATTATTTAGGAAAAAGCATTTACTAATTTTGTTCAATCAAAAGAAATAAAAAAACAAAATTTGTTCAATATAATAATTTTAATGTCCCTATCTAAAACAGTCATGATCGTGCGTCGTGTCAAATAACAATAAAATTTGCTGTTTCTTTTTTCCAGAATAGGGTTGCAAAATTGAATGCTATTTCATATCAAACATATCTTTTTTCTCTTCAATAATATTCACCATCTGCTCATCAATAAGATCAACATAAATTGAACAAGAGGATAAGTATTCTTAAATCATTGATTAAAGATTTCAGATTCAAGTCTTGAGATGACGTCATTTTTAATAGGAAGCGGTTTACTTTCAAACGTAAAAATATTCCAACATGAATTCAGATTAGTCGAATATTAAAGCAGGAACTAAAATTCTGACGAATAATTAAAGAAAAAGAGAAGAAAAAAGAGAGACTCATAAATTTCAAATTCAAGTCTTAAGAATTAAATCTTTTTTAGTAGAGACGTCAAAAAGTGAACTTCGGAGACTAATTATTCAGGCCATAAAGGGGTGTATCAAATGCCTAGTAATTAACGAGACTATATTTGGAAAAAGAGAAGCTAAAAGTATTTTGTATGACTAGATTTTTCTTTTTTGCAAAATAAGTTATTTCCTAGTCGGTTCCAAAGAAATTTTCTACCAAATAAAGAGAAAATGACGTTTCTCACATTTGGACGAAAAGTTATTATTCTTCTTTAACTGTTTTAATTCTTATCGCCATATCATTGCATATTATTCGATTAGCTTACATTATTATCGATTTATACTAAATATTTTTTACAATATTACTCCGTCCCAATTTAAGTAAAAGTGTTTGACTGAACACAAAATTTAAGAATGAAAGAAAGACTTAAAAGTTATGGTATAAAATATGCGAAAATATTCATGTGGCTATAAATTACCCCCCGTCCATTTTTACTTGTCCTGTATACTAAAAATAGTTGTCTAATTTTACATGTCCAGAGATAATTTACCACTTCATACCTATTATTATTATTATTATTATTATTATTATCAATCAAGAAAATTCAAGAAATTCTTAGTGGTTGCACTCTTAAAGTAGGCTTTAATTAGAAATAATATAGTAAAATTGTCATTCTATTTATGGTTTCTTAATACAAGAGAAAGTAACCTAAATATCAAAAAAACTTCATTGTTTTTGTACTGACTAAAAAGGAAACAATATTACATAAATTTGAGAAAAAATATAATTTTTCGATCAAACATCAAAATTATTTGGAAAGAAAAAAAAAAAAAAAATTTGGTCGTATTACAAAAACTGTGCGAGTCCATTGACAACCCACAATGAGGTCTTCAACACCGAATCATTCCCCTATCTCACATTAGTAACTCCTCTTCGATATCCCCGCATTTATAAGAGACGTAATAAACAAGTCTATAAGTCAACTCACTTATCCTTAAAACCCAATAAGTCCTTGTACTTATCACTCATAAACACTGATAAGTACGTCTACTTATCACTTTATTTTCCGGAATTTAAGTGCTCTTATCACACTTTTTCTCCTATTTATATGTCTCTTCCCCACCTAGCCCTACTCACACATGGTCTCTCTTTCTTTCTTTCTCTTTCATAACAAAAAAAAAAAAGAGAAAAAGAAAAGAAAAAAAAAGTACTTTTGTTTCTCTCTCTTGTTTTTCTCTCTCTCTATATATAAACAAAAAACCCTTCGATCTGTTTTTTTTTTTAAAACTCTTATCTCACTCATTCATTCAAGGTATGTTTATATGATTCTTTTTCTATATGTATGTGTATATATATATGTGTTGTATCTAGATGTGCATGTTAGGGATTTTGGTGAGTTTAATTTTGAAGAATTTTGGTGGTTTTTGTTGATCTATGAAATAAAAAATAGATTTTTTTTTTTGGTTGATTTTTTTTTTTTTTTTTTTTTTGGGTTTTTTCTTATGGGGGTGAATTTGGAATTGGTTTAATTTTTGTGGGTTGAAGTGGAATTTGGTGGATTTTTGAATTTTTTTTTAGGGGATTTTTGTAGGGGGGAATTTGGAATTGGGTTAATTTTTGTGGGTTGAAGTTGATTTTGGTGAAGTTTTGATTTTTTTTTTTTTTTTTTTTTTTTTTGTGGGGTGAATTTGGAATTGGTTTAATTTTGATGGGGGTGAAGTTGAATTCTTGATTTATGTTTTTTGTGCAGGTGAGTGAGATGTCTTCTCTGAGTAGAGAGCTTGTGTTTTTGATACTTCAGTTTCTTGATGAGGAGAAATTCAAAGATGCTGTTCACAAGTAGGGTTTTGTTCTTTTTTCCCTTTTATGGCTTTTTTTTTAATTAATTGTGTCTATTTGTGTGTTATAAAATGTGCAAGATAGAAAAATTGTGTGGGATGTTTTATTTATTTGTTGGTTTGGGGATCAAAAGCTAGATATGTTGCTCGGACTCTCCAAAAAATGATGTCGCGCACCTGTCGGATTATTTAAGAATGCACTACTTTTGGAGAATCTGACGTGTACGTGTCGATATTTTCGAGGAGTTTGAGCAACATAGATCTGAAGTGTTGTGAAATTGTTGGTTGAGTGAGAAATTAGCTGGATTGATTGGTTTTTGTTATTAGTTATGTGAAGACAATTAATTTGGATTATTTTTTTTCAATTTTGTTTATTTGGTGGCTGCTATAAAATGTGCAAGAAAAATTGTCTGAGATGTTTTATTTATTTGTTGGTTTGGTGATCAAAAGCTATGTTGCTCGGACTTTCCAAAAATGCTGCCGCACCCGTGTCGGATTCTACAAGAATGCACTACTTTAGAGAATCCAAGACGCGTACCTGTCGATATTCTCGAAGAGTCCGAGCAACATCAATCTAGAGTGTTGTGAAATTGTTGAGTGAGAAATTAGTTGAATTGATTGGTTTTGTTATTAATTATGTTTGTGAATTTGAAGTTTTCTTTTTTTGTCTTATATATACCATTTTTGACCCAATTAAATGAAATGAAATTATGGTCTTCGTTACTGCTTTCATTTCCGGAGTCCCTTTTTCAAAACTGATGTGAAATGCTTTACTTCAGCCGAGGGTCTATAGGAAACAACCTCTTTATCTCTATGAGGTAGGGGTAAGGTCTACGCACACTTTACCTTCCCCAGACCCCACTTTGTGAGATTATGCTGGGTATGTTGTTGTTGTTGTTGGGACTAAAGTGTTGTGAAAATGTGGGTTGAGTGAGAAATTGGCTGAATTCATTAGTTTTGTTATTAATTATGTTTGTGAATTTGAGGTTTTCTTTTTGTCTTTATATGTACCATTTTTGACCTAATTATTAAAGGAGAAGAATTTGTGGTTGTAATTATGGTGGTTGTTGTGGTTTTGTTTGGTGGTAAAGTGATCTTATTAATTTTTTCTGTTTTCTGGTGCTGAAGATTGGAGCAAGAATCCGGGTTTTACTTTAACATGAGGCATTTTGATGAAATGGTGGCAGCTGGAGAATGGGATGAAGTGGAGAAGTACTTATCTGGGTTCACCAAGGTTGATGATAATCGATACTCCATGAAAATTTTCTTCGAGATCCGAAAGCAAAAGTATCTAGAAGCCCTGGATAAGTGGGTCTTATTTTCTATTTCTTGATGCTTGTTATGTGTTTGATAATTTTGAAATGTCTGATAGTTTTATGTGATTTTTGTTTTTATTTTTCTTGTAGGAACGACCGTCCTAAAGCTGTTGATATCCTAGTTAAGGACTTGAAGGTGTTTTCAGCGTTTAATGAAGACCTTTTCAAAGAAATAACACAACTTTTGACTCTTGACAACTTTAGGTAACGGAATTGCTATCCTAAATGCTTTCTTTATCAATTTTGAAATGGTTCTCAAGTTGTCTGCCATAACTTTCAGGGATAACGAGCAGTTATCTAAATATGGAGATACCAAGTCTGCTAGGAGTATAATGCTTCTGGAACTCAAAAAACTGATAGAAGCAAATCCCTTGTTTCGTGATAAGCTGACCTTTCCCAGCTTGAAGAACGCGAGACTGCGGACATTAATCAACCAGAGGTTTATTTCTAGAGAACATTAGACTTCTACTAGTATTCAGTTTTGGGGTGTGTTCGGTATGGAGGGAAACATATTTCCAATTAACCCATGTTCGGTTGGTCAAAATTTTTGGAAAACATTTTCTGTGTGTCCGGTATGGAGGAAAACATTTATCCAATTTTCTCATGTTCGGTTGGTCAAAATTTTTGGAAAATATTCTCTCTAGAAAAACAAGTTCCTTAAAAATGAGGAAAATGACTTCCCTAGTGGAAGCAACTTCTACAAGTGACATTCCACATTGATTTTGTCCTCCCCACCCTATAATGCACCTCATCTTCACCCCCACCCCCGTATGACCCATCCCCACCACCCCACATCCCTACCCATCCCCACCTCCCATAGTATTTATCTAGATTACACACAAATGCTTTTCGGATAATACTTTTTTGCTTACGTAGCGAACACAAGAAAATCAGTAAGAAACCAACTTATTTTCCTGGAAATTGTTTTCCTTCATACCGAACACACCCTTGGTTCTTGTTTTTCATCATCTTTTATAGTGTAGTTGGCTTACACGTAGGTGCCCTGTATTCTTGTAGTTTGAACTGGCAGCATCAGCTTTGTAAGAGTCCGAAGCAAAATCCTGACATAAAGACTTTATTTGTGGACCATTCATGCGGTCAGTCACAGCCAAATGGTGCCCGGGCTCCATCCCCTGTAACTCATCCACTCATGGGAGCTGTTAAGTCCGGGGTTTTTCAACCTCTGGGTCCTCATGGTGTAAATGTAAGTAGAAAAGCAAACTAGCTAAATTTCATTTGTAAATCATGACTGATGGGAGATTGATTTTTTTTTTCCCTTCAGCCTTTTCAGCAAGCACCTGCTCCTATGCCAAATGCTCTTGCTGGGTGGATGACTAATCCTTCCCAAGTCGCTCATCCTTCTGCTTCTGCTGGACCAATAGGTTTTACCGCTCCAAATAATGCAGCAGGTATTTACGTATAGCACAGCTTTGAAAGATTCTAGTGAGGTTCATCAATACTAGTTCGACTACTGATTCATTGACAAATATAGTGGAGTGTATTTGCAAATCTGAGATACTGATTCTCTAATTATTTAGCAGCAGCTATGCTAAAGCGTCCGAGGACTCCTACAAATAACCCAACAGTAGACTATCAAACAGCTGAGTCAGAGCACATGTTAAAGAGATCAAGACCTTTTGGCGTATCAGATGAAGTATGGCATCATTATCATGAGTTGCTTACACATTAGCATGTATTTAACCTAGCTGTGACATTAGAAACTGTGGCTTGCAAATCTGCTCATATTTTAGGGATCTGTTTTTTGTTGCTTTATGACGATGTTGCTTATTATACTACACATGAACATTTGAGTTGGTAGTTCTTTGTGTATTTGATGATTTCGTTTTTTAAGAGAAACATTGATTCTATTCAGTTTGATTACAGGTAAATAATATGAATATCAATATTTTGCCTGGTGGATTCACCGGACAAAGCCATGCACAAAGTTCATACTCATCAGATGATTTGCCCAAGGCTCTTTTCATGACTCTAAGTCAGGGTTCAGCAGTCAAGAGTATGGATTTCCATCCGGTACAGCAGATTTTGCTTCTTGGTTAGTCTTAACACGGTGAAATCTATTTTTTTTAATTCATTTTATTTTTATGTTACACCAATTGTACATTTGATTTGGGTCGCTACTGATGGTTCTTCATTTTCAGTTGGTACTGCCACAGGAGAGATTATGATTTGGGAGTTGGGTGGTAGGGAGAGGGTTGCTCACAGAAGTTTCAAGGTTTGGGATCTTGGGCAATGTTCAGTGGCTTTACAGGTATGTGTGAAACTTTGTTGATTGTGTTCACATTTGTTTTTCATGTATGGATGGTTTATAAGTCTGATTTACCAATTAATAATCTGAATAACAACCAGGCATCTATGACAAGTGAATACTCTGCATCAGTTAATCGTGTAATGTGGAGTCCTGATGGCACTTTTTTTGGTATGTCAGCCTGAACTGATACTTCAGAAAGCTAAAAAAATTTGACCGAATTGCAAAGATCCGCCTAAACTGTCTTTTTGCCTTCTGTTGATTCTTCTTTAGGTGTTGCATACTCAAAGCACATTGTGCACATCTACTCCTATCATGGTGGCGATGATCTTAGAAACCACCTTGAGGTATGTGCTTTTTGTAATCCTTTCGAATTTTAACCTCTTACTTTCTTCTTCTCAATGAATACGGACCTTGACTGGGCTTTATGTGCAGATTGAGGCTCATTCAGGAAGTGTCAATGATCTTGCCTTTTCCTTCCCTAACAAACAGATTTGTATTGTTACCTGTGGGGATGACAGGCTTATTAAGGTTTGATATGTTTTGCGCTTTGACTCACCTTTTTCTGTTGACTGGTTATGAGCACTGTATTGATCAATGTATTTCTCGTTCACAGGTGTGGGATGCGGTGTCAGGGGCTAAGCAATATACTTTTGAGGGCCATGAGGCACCAGTCTATTCAATATGTCCACATCACAAAGAAAATATTCAGGTTAACCATGCTTCTTTTGATTTATCAGAAAATTGATTGTTAACTCGTGAGATGTTTTTTCCTCACTCTCTGGCACTAGTTCTTCCTTCGTATATGATATGAAGGAATGAATTTTCTGGTGTTGTGATATACTGATATGCACAAGTGCATTAACAAGTAATAAAAAATATGAGGCAGCTCAGCAAGCATGAATTCAAAACCGTTACTCCTTTGCTGTGAAGATCTAATTTACTTGGAAAATTCAACTACATATTAGATTTGGCATTGATGTTTAACTCTTTTGGGTCTTCTACTCCTTATTTTTTTCCCCAGTTTATCTTCTCAACTGCAATTGATGGGAAAATAAAGGCATGGTTATACGATAACATGGGTTCAAGAGTTGACTATGATGCACCAGGTCATTCATCAACCACAATGGCTTATAGTGCTGATGGAACAAGGTTTGCATATCAAAATGACTTCCACAACTGTGCATGATGCGATTTTAAAGTTTGTGGGAATCATGAAATATTGGCTTGCAGGTTATTCTCATGTGGGACTAACAAAGAAGGAGAGTCATATCTTGTTGAATGGAATGAAAGCGAAGGAGCTGTAAAGCGTACGTTTATTGGTCTGGGGAAGCGTGCAGGTGGGATAGTGCAATTTGACACTACTAAGAACAGATTTTTGGCTGCTGGTGATGAATTCACAATAAAATTTTGGGAAATGGACAATATCAACATGCTGACAACTACTGATGCTGACGGTGGCTTACCGGTAAATGCCAGTCGACCAATTCTTTAACATCCCAACCATGTCTTTTTACTTAGACAATTTTTTACCACATATCCAGGCTTCTCCTTGCCTCCGATTTAACAAGGAAGGAATGTTGTTGGCTGTTTCGACGAGTGACAATGGGATAAAAATCTTAGCAAATACAGACGGTGTTAGGCTTTTAAGATCCATGGAAAATGCTACTAGAGTAGCGTCTGCTTCTGTGGTGAAGGTAGATGGATTGATGCATTTCTTTTCCTTGTTTTTTAATGTTGAAAATATTACTGTGAAGTGTTAGGCTGTCAATAAAATCTTTACATGTATGCAGCCCCAGCCCCCGACATTGGGAAGTTTTGGGCCTCCTAGCACCTCTGTTGCCACAAGCTTTGTAGATCGAGTAGTGCCAATGGTATCCATGGTTGGTGACTCTTGAATTATTAAATGGAGTCTTTCTTGGTGCAGTTCATACTTTTATCTTTTGGGACTTGTGACCATTTATTGATCAGACCCTTTATTTTATCTTCTTGCTAGAATGGTGAAAATCGCAATTTAGTTGATGCAAGGCCAAGAGCTGCAGAAGAGCCTCTTGATAAATCTAGAATCTGGAAACCGACTGAAATTAATGAACCATCACAGTGCAGATCCTTGAAGCTTCCAGACAATTTAACAGCATCGAGGGTATGTGTTATTGCTTAAATAAAACCAAGACCAAAGTTTTTGCCTCTTTAACAATTTCTTTATGATTTATGGAATTTATTAGCCATCCATGCCTAACAATTTCTGGAAGCTTCGTACTACACCCAAATTTTGGCGATGAATGTCATTTACCATTTAAGCTGAAAAAGATTAGTGCTTTTTCTAAAAATTTCAAGCTTCCTTTTTTGGATATTTCAGGTTACAAGATTGATATATACAAATTCTGGATTGGCTATATTGGCGTTAGCTGCCAATGCTGTGCACAAACTTTGGAAATGGCCCAGAAATGAGCGAAACCCAACAGGGAAGGTATTGTTTTGTTACGACTTTAACTCTCTTTTGCAAATATCTATCATTAGAGCTCATTGTGCAATTCTCTTGTAGGCGAATGCAAGTGTTGTCCCACAACTATGGCAACCTTCAAACGGGACCCTGATGACAAATGATACTAATGACTCAAATCCTGAAGATACTGTTCCGTGTTTTGCACTCTCAAAGAATGACTCCTACGTCATGTCAGCTTCTGGAGGGAAAATATCATTGTTTAATATGATGACTTTTAAGGTAAAATGCCACACCTTTCTTTTTCTCTTTTTTACTCGTTTTGGTTATAGGGGTAATTTGGTTGCATATGGGATAAGAAAAAGGAACTTTGAGCAACTTGCACTCTAGCTTTAGCCTAGCAGTCTAGCTAAGAAGCTATAAATCAGGAATTAATTGCATGAAGTTATCTTAGTTCCATTCTAGGGATGAAATGAATCTTCTTCAAGTATTTTCTTTTTCTGATTTAACCCTTCTTCTTATCTTTTTTTGTTTTATTATCTTACTTTATTTTGCTTTTCACTTAACCTCTATATTGTTTCTGTTGCAAATGCAGACTATGACAACATTTATGCCCCCTTCACCTGCAGCAACCTTTTTGGCATTTCATCCTCAAGATAATAATGTTATTGCCATAGGCATGGATGATTCCTCCATTCAGATATATAATGTCCGAGTTGACGAGGTTGAACATTTTCAGAGATTTGTTTCATTTTGTGATTTTCGGAATAGTACTAATTCACTATTTAGTTGAAATCCGTTGACATTACGTATGATCCAATTGTGTAGGTAAAGACAAAGCTCAAAGGACATCAGAAAAGAATAACTGGGCTTGCTTTTTCGAATTCTCTGAACGTGCTTATATCTGCAGGAGCTGATTCTCAGGTAAATTATTTTGATACAGATGTACTTATGGTTGGAAAAAACCAATTTTATATATTCTGCGCTCATTCTGGGAAAATGAGCATGGAACTTTTTTGGAGGTTAGTTGAGTTCTGATTGAGATAGGGAAGTGTTGAATAGTGTGACTACTGGGGAAGTGTTGGATAGTGTGACTACCTTGTCTAAAACTTAAGTTGTTGAAGAGAACACCCAATTATATATTTATTTTATGTATGCAACACACCTCATCAGAGTTTGATCCTTTTTTCCGGACCAAGCACATGGATGTATTTTTGTTGATGGGTGCCGGTGAGTTTTGAACCTAGGACCTCAGCATGTTCTTATACCATGTTGAATGACCCTATATAAAGTATAAACTGTTAGAGAGGCAATTTTATTTATTTTAATCTAATAATCTATGTCCTGCAACGAAGGAAGAGCTTGTTTTGGTAAACCGGACTACTTCACCACAATCACATTATAATCTTTTACAAATCTTTTCCTTATAAGAGCTTGTGTACCCCTGTTTGTACAGCTATGTGTTTGGACCAGTGATGGATGGGAGAAGCAAACAAACAAATACTTGCAGATTCCTGCTGGGCGTGCAGCTGCTCCTCAAGCAGATACTCGTGTACAATTTCACCAGGATCAGACACAATTGTTGGTAGTCCATGAAACACAGATAGCCATATTTGAAGCTCCTAAACTCGAGTGCCTCAAGCAGGTGCGGTTTCCCTTATTACTTCAATTTCCTTTACTGTGGGTTTCCTTTTTGTTATTCCGCCCAGTTTCAGTCTTGACATTGAATTTTCCCCCTTGAACAGTGGGTCCCTAGAGAAGCAAGTGGGCCAATTACACATGCAACATACTCTTGTGATAGCCAGTCTATATTTGTTAGTTTTGAAGATGCAAGTGTAGGTGTTCTCAGTGCTTCTACACTGCGATGGAGATGTCGGATCAATCCTACTTCCTACCTTCCTGCCAATCCAAGGTGAGTGGACACTGCTGCAATTATTTACTCTTTTCTTTGTTGAGTGTTTTTCTCATTTTCGATTGGTTATTTTTGTTTTGGCAGTTCGAGGGTGCATCCACTTGTTATCGCCGCACATCCATCTGATTCGAATCAGTTCGCATTGGGACTAAATGATGGTGCTGTAGTTGTACTTGAGCCGCTTGAGGCTGAAGGCAAATGGGGAACGTTGCCTCCGGCTGAAAATGGTGCTGGACCAAGCACTTCAGGTGCTGCAAATTCAGATCAACACCAGAGGTAGTTACCTCGTCGGGCACATGCTGGCAGGAGAAGTTTCTAGATTAGCCAGTGTAGTTGTAGAAATCTGAATTTAGATTATGTAGAGGTTGTTTAGTAGGGGTTACATCAGTTCACCGATAATGTTAAATTTGTGGACGTGTAAATTTAGTAGAGGTTGTTTTTGCATCAGTAATCTGGAGATCATAGTGTTAGTTGGTGGTGAACAAATTGCCTTGGTCCATGGTTCTTTTTAGCTTTACTAAAGAACGACGATTTCCAAAATTGTTTCGTTCTTTTTGGCTGAATATCTCAAAGTTGGTTCTGAAGGTACGATGTTTAGGAACAGGATATCAGGTAGGGATCCAACAGAGTGGAGAATGTGAAGTAAAAACTTGAATGGTATAAGCATGTGTTTTGAAACATGTATCTTTTTATATTACAGAAAGGAGAAAGGAAAAAGCTTTGAATCGTTTTAATGTATTTGTCTCCAATAGATGTTTAATTTACTGTTTCATTTTCTCCAAATGTTTTTGCAACTATTCTATTCTCTGTTATTGAGGGAATAACCCTCTCTAACAAGTGTGCAAAATAAGAACTAGCTAAAATAATTTAACTATGATCATCACAGAGTTAATAACTCTATGATGGTATCACAAATGATAATGCTCTGAAATAGTGAAATAATATTAAAGCCAAGAAAAAAGTTTCCTGTTACAAATATAAGAACAAAGTTTCCTGTTTACAAATATAAGAACGAAAAAAAAAGAGATGACTCTAGAGTAACTTGATGTTGTTGTGACATGATCTAGTTGAAGTTGTTGAAACTCAAGTCACACCATAAGAGCCATTTATTATCTTTCTTTGATTCCAGATCAAAGGTTAATTCCATCTATACTAGTACTATAAATCTGCATTATATTAAGTAGATTGTAGATTTCGATGTATATTTGTCAAATCGCAGCTACTTGTACCAATATTTCAATAG
This sequence comes from Lycium ferocissimum, assembly GCF_029784015.1. Taxonomy (NCBI): domain Eukaryota; kingdom Viridiplantae; phylum Streptophyta; class Magnoliopsida; order Solanales; family Solanaceae; genus Lycium; species Lycium ferocissimum. The sequence goes on along the minus strand of NC_081353.1, from coordinate 26,183,502 downwards.
CGTTGCATTCACTATTTTTGTTTTGTTCCAACTGTGTGATGAAGAATAGATCCGATCGCTTTCTCTACTTTGCTAATCTCATTGGCAATGTCTTGCAAACTCTTTAGTCACGTTACCATCCCAACTCGTCTTTCATGAAATTTTAAATATTCATTTGCCTGCGGGAATTGTCAGCCTCACGTTTTGATCTCCTATCTATCCAGTTCATTACGCAAAATATTTTTTTGCATAGTAGAACTATTAGGAAGAGTTTATATTCTCCATAATACTAGTTCTATATGTTCATCCCACATCTTCGAATAGAAATAACCCATCAACAGTTTATAATGTATTCAAATTGTAGCAGTTACGCTGCTATTTCTTTTCATGGTTATCACAAATTTGCAGTTCGAACTTCAGTACAATGGCTTTTTCTAACTTGTGGTTGCATTTTAAATTTATTGCAAATGTTAGTTATGCTAAACGGCATCCTTAAAAGTATCTACTGGTGCACTTAACCCCATCTTTGAAGAACCAACCTCTATGGTCATGTCATATGTAACAGTTCCTACCTTCATCCACAATATGCCAATCTTCTTAAATCTTAATTATTATGAATATTTCGCATAAATATACTTGAGTGATTCTACAAAGCTTTGCTTTTCTGGTTGAAATGACAAGAAACTGTTAGATAGTATAAAACCTGTCTCGAAGAAGAATTCATTAGACTGCCCAACTTCATGAATTTACAAACTGTCAAGGCTTTTTGCTCAAAACTGATATAATACAGGAGCAGAGAACAAACCATTGCTACTAGTTCCGTTTTCGACCTTGCTTTTTTCGTCTTTGAGAATTGCTGGAAGATTGCTTGTTGGGTTCAACAGCTAGAACTGTCCCTCCTTTCCCATCTGAAATTCCCATGTTTGAAAGTTTTCTCTGGGCTTCCACATAAACTTTTAAGTCCCGTATCTACGAAGGTCAAGAAGAAAACTCAGCTATATTAAATGGGAAGGAGAGAAAACAAATAAAGGAAGAACAAGAAGATGATACCAATGGAATACAATGGAGTACCTGTTCCTCAAGGTCCAGTATTTTCTCGTCCCTCGACTTGAGTAATAACCTTTCCCTAAGCATGGTAATTGTTTAAAACTTTAGTCACATTGATTAGATTAAAGCTTCCAAAGAGAAAACTAAGCCTTTTCAACAATAGCATTAAGAGTTTAAGACTATGCATAACTCTCTAGGCATGGAAGTGAAGCAAAAGACGGGTACAAATCAATTGGGCAGACCTATGGGAATCACCAAATTGACTAGTATCAAACGAAATTAGCGGTAAATGTCGAAAAAATGCAGATATTTCCGAGCTCTAACAAGTGTCAATGACTGTGAAGCTTAACTAAGCCAGACAAAATAAATGTACCTTTCTTCTGTTTCTCTATACTTTGTCTGCAAAAGCTCTTGTTTTTTCAGAAGCATTTGATTCCTCTAACAACAAAAAGTAATCATTCAAACAGTCATTTAGCTATCCAAAAGTGAAATAAGGTGCAGTAAAGATCATAAATTTTGTGCACTGGAACTTTTTTCTTAATCGGGCCTACCTCGGCAACAGACTTCGACTCCTCTGTATACATATCTATCTTAGCCTGCAAGTCATTCATATTTGAGAAAACTGCCTTCTCCACCGCTCTGGATATTGAACTCTCCTTTCCGCTTTTTGCCTCAGCTAGTAGAGATTCATAATGCTGAGGAACATAAGTCAAAACTGTTAATGAACAGAAAGGACCTTTTCACTCCCCTAACACTTCTTCGGAGATGAAAATATCGAAACACTCCTCAACAGAATGAAAGTAGGTTTATGTTTTGCTTACTTGTCTTTGAGTCTCCAGCTGACTAGCAAGAAGATTGTTGTACTCATCTACAATCTACATTTAGGTAAAACAATAATTTAATTGGCTTCAAGATATGACAGATGTTAATAAAGGTTTTAAAAACTTATAGAGAAGACGACTGGAAAAGGAGGAACTTTCAATTAAGACTGATCCTCAAGAATATCACAAAAATTATTGCTAAACAAGAAAAGAAAAAAATACCGAATCAACTTTGCTGCTGAAAAGGGCACCACTAAGACTTGAATCCTCATCATGGCCGCAAGTAGTACATTCTCCATCAGGTGCGGTACAACGAGAATTAACACTAACCAACTTACTATCACCTTTCGATTGATTCAACCGATGGACATACTTGTCCTCTACATAGTCCCAGATTTGTTGGGTTTCTAATTCAAGTGAATAATGATGTTTTGCATCACTCCAATGTTTTATTGCATGCCTTTTCTCATATCTAGGATCAAAAAGGTCATAAAAGGGCAGGTCAGAGATATTTTAACACCATTAAGTCACAATAGCAACTTACGAAGTTTACTAATAGGACAGATAAAAGGAAAAAAATATGTATTCCGTACCTTCCACAACCTACGAAACCACAAATCAGACAAACATAAATATTCTTCACTGTTCCACACTCTGAACAGGTAGGCCTCTCATCTTGCTGCTGACAAAGTCGACACACCTACAATTTGGCAAACAAAAATGGGAAAAAAAATGATTAAAAGTATAATTGTAACAATATAACTGAAGGTGCGCATATGACAGTTTTACGATCGAAAACACTCCAATTCACCTATAAGCACCCACTCATCATCTGAGGTGCATGCATGAAACTACGAAGTAGAAAATCTAATCTGGTAAACGCCACACATATATAGTTTTTTTTTTTTCTTAATATTGATCAGAGCACTTAATTTCATCAGTGTAAATGAGAGTAATGGGGAGAAATTAGATAAGCATACTAACTTGGCATGCCAAATAGGTCCACTTTGAGACACAGGAGCATTGAAATGAATGGTCACAAAGTGTACTTTGTATTCCGCTTGTATCTTGGTCCAGTCTTTCTGAAATTCCCAACATGAATTGTGTAAGTTTTCAATGTCAAAATGCAGAAAAAACAGTCGGTAAACATGTAGAAAAAATTATGTGGAAAGTTTTTCCAACTTATAATTAGAGAAACCATGAGTATGAATGCGGATGTTAAAATAGATGTATGGTCATACAAGATTCGATAAATTAGAAACAATCATATTAATAGGTCAATTAGCGCATATAGAAGAAAAAAGTAAGAGAAAGTCATTTGCGGTAGTTTAATTACGTCCTAGATAGACCTCCAAATGCACTAGTCTACAAGTGCGACATTGTGATGATTGAAGGTGTTAAAAAGGGAGGAGATAGATCTAAAATCGCAGGAAGGGAAGTTATTATAAAAGGCCTACAATTTATTGTAATCTATGAGGACTTAGCGATAAATATAACAAACAGAAGCAAAGTATCAGTTGTACCCATAATAGTACCAACTAGCTAGAGCTAAAGTTAGTTGTTATTGGGACACTTACATTAGGTTTGGTGTTCGACAAAAGTCTCTAAAATTTGCTTAGGCGTATGAAATGATAGGATATGTGTGACATGAGAATGATGAGGTCACAGGTTCAAATTCAAGCTGGGACCAACAACACTAGGTCTTCTCTTCCCATATTCCAAGCTTTGGTGGATAGAGTTACCCGTGGTTGTGGAATTAGTCGAGGTGTCCGACACTGACATTTACTCTCTAATTCTAGAGAATCCTTAATTGTCCCAAAAGACAAAGGATTAGGTAGTTGAATGAATCACGCCCAAACAGAGTCGAACGGATACTGAGGATTCATAAACCTGACCTCAACCTACTTTGATATTGAGAAGCAGTTGTTGTTCTAAATCTTATCAATTTATACAGAAATTTAGGAAAGCCAAGTTACTCACCAAGACACACGGGACATGTTGGCAATTCAGTATAACCAACAGGAGGTGTGCTTGCAATATATGACGACTCTGCGTATTCCACTGATTGAATAAAGTAAATATGACAAACCTCAGCCTGAAAAATTACACATCCAATTCACCAAAAAACATAATCATAATCAAATAGTAATCGTAAACTCTAATACTAATGCTAGAATCTAATACTTGTAATGATCATAATAATAAAAAAAAGGGCTTAGATACCTCAGTAGGCTTAAACCTTTTGCCATTGAAGCTACAGTAAAACCCGTCAGCAGCCAATTGATCAACAAGATTGATCAACACACTGTAACTATGTTCTACTCCATCATTCCTGGAACATTCAATTAAAAAAATTCAACACAGACAACCTTACAAAGGATTTTAAGCTAGTGAAGTGCATAGTCTCGCTGATCCACTACTTCACTGCAAAAGTACGAGACTTAACTATATATACAACCTTATAAAACTGCATATATGGACTCAAACAACAGGGCGGATCCACCATTACAGTACCGGGTTCATCTGAACCCAATATTTTCAACGCGGAGTACAAATTTATGTGTAAAAAATTACTAAAATGACAACAAAGACAACCGATTTTAAGCTAGTCCTGTTGACCCCACTATTTTTCGTGAAAATGCGCAGACTTAACTATATATACAACCGTATCAAACTGCATATATGGACTCAAACTCCGGGCGGATCCACCATTACAATACCCGTGTATCTGAACCAAATACTTTGACACGTAGTACAAATTTATGTGTAAGAAATTACTAAAATTACAACAAATACTCCCTTCGTTTCAATTTTTTTGGCTTGATTCGGAGTATTAGGGTCAAACTAGCTAATGTTAGGTGTGAATTCGGACATAAAATCTTCAATTTAAAAATTTAAATTTACACATTTAAAAACTACATAAAAAGTATGATAAGTCACAATAGTAACAACTCAAAATATTTAGAAGGTATTATAACTATATAATAGGGAATAATGAAGTTTTATAGTCCTTACATATTCTTTGATCCTATGAGGCTGCGACATGTGGCTTTTGTTTTTTCACCACATTTTTGACCTCATTCATTTTCTTATGACGATTCCCACTTGGGCCTTTGTTATTTGACTATATTGAATAAGAGGGAATAATGAAGTTTTGTAGTCCTCACATATTCTTATTATCCTTATCATGACATGTGGATTTATTATTTTCTCTCAATATTATCGTTATCATTAAGTAACTACATAAAATAATAGTAATCGAATTTCTATTTTCAAAGCATAATTAATAAGGATAATTAAAAACCCCTAATAAATAGCTTCTTAAGGGAAGTGTCAATATGTCAACAAAGGCGAAGTAAAATGAAACTAAGGGAGTACATTATTTGTTATTATACATTTTGGGAAATTATGCAACTTTGGAGTCGCATTTTCATTCACAATCATAACATTTATTAGGTCTTACCAATTAGTATGCCATATTCTTCTCTTTGGTCGCGTTTGGTATGAAGAAAAAAAAAATTCAAGAAAAAAATTTATTTTAAAAATCTTGTGTTTGGTACGTAAGCAACAAATATTATTCTTAAATCATTTGTATACATAACTAGACAAGTACTATGGAAGGTAGGTGTGGGGGTGATGGGGATCGGGATACAGGGGTGGGATGAAGATGAGGTGTATTGGAGGGCCGGAAGGATACAAGGAATGTGGAATACCACTTGTGGAACTTGATTGGGGAGGTGTGAGAGGTTGGCTATAGCAGGAGTTGGGAGAAGTAGAGGTATACCCCACTTGTGGGATTATACTGGGTATGTTGTTGTTGTTTCTTGAACTTGATTTTCCTACTTCCACTAGGGAAGTAATTGTACTAATTTTAAGAAATTTATTTTTATAGAGAAAACATTTATCAAAAACTTTGGCAAACCAAACATAAGAAAATTGAAAAATATTTTTCAAAAGATGTTTTCTTCCATATCGAACACACACTTTATTTGTTTTAAACCTCTAAAGTTTTGCTTCTTATGAATATCAAATCTTGTGTTTCTTTGTATTTTCTAATTCTCCTTCCAAACTTCCTTCCTCATATAATGTTCTTTAAAATTTATTCAATTATATGACTAAGAAACTCTAATAGTTATAAGACCTACCAACAAGACATGATTAATGCTTCACTAGATTGACTTAATTATGCAATAGATAATGTGACATAGGTTATATTTTCCAAATTAATTTTGCTACTTTTGTATCATGAGTTTGGGCCTCATGCAACTAGTTTTAAAATAATTATGACCAAAGAAAAAATTCTTTGACTCAAATAGTAATTAAGACAAACAAATTGAAACATAGGAAGTAGTACATATGAACTCATAACTTTAAAACTATACTGAGTTAATTCTAAAAATACTAAAGGTTGAACCCATACAATATAAATCATGGATCACAAATATACTTGAGGAACATAATATCGGGATGGATCCACCATTACAGTACCGCGTCCATCTGAACCCAATACTTTCGACGCGGAAACGGAGTACAAATTTATACGTAAAACAGTAAAAGTTCACTAAAAATACAACAAATAGTATATATGAACTCGTAACTTTAAAAATATAATGAGTTAATTCTAACAATTACTCCCTCTATCCCAACTTATGTGAAACATCCTTTTTAGTCTATCAAAAAAAGAATGATACATTTTTATATTTAGAAATAATTTAGCTCAAAACTTTCCCTTTTACTCTTAGGGCTCATTTGGTACGAGAGATAAGGATAAATAATCCCAGGATTATATTTAAGATGAGTTTATTCCACGTTTGGTTGGGATAAAATCATCCCGAAATTATAGTGTTATTTTATCCCCGTGGGAGGGTGGAATAACTAATCCCAGGATAAGTTATCCTGGGATAACTTGTTTCCAACCAAACGACCCTTTTAATGAAATGAATTAAGGTTACACAAATGTCTATAACTTGTTTTGGACCACAAGTTTTGAAAGTATTTCTTTCTTTCTTAAACTCAGTGTTTAGTCAAACTATATCAGATAAATTAAAACGGAGGAAGTAACTTACTTGAGGAACATGACATGTGAGAAATCGGCAAGATGGGTCCCACAAAAGAGAAGGAAATCATCAGTGGATAGGTAATTAGGGACGGCAACAATGAAGACAGTGGTGGTTCGGGAAATAGGGTTGGAAGTGGGAAGGTAACGGAATAGATGTGCGATCCCTCTAAGTTCCGATAGGTTTAGATGACTGCTGCTGGTGTTAGGGTTTGGGCCGTGTGCGGCGGAGGAAGAGGCGGTGATCGTGATCGGAAGAGGTTGTGGTGAGTCGACGGTGTGGATTTGGAGGGTGAACATGGTGGTTTTTTTTTGGGTAGTAGGTGTTTTGAATTTGGGTAGTTCTGGTGTTTAAATACTCTTCCATTCTCATATGACTTAATCACTACCGACTTTGGCCATAAAAATTATTTCCAGAATTTTTTTCACTTTTTCAAAAATTAGTTTTTAGCTATGAAAATTTCAAATACAACTTGAAATTGTATTTGAAATTTGAATTTTCTTGTTTTTCGCTTTTTTCACCATCAAAACCTTATTGAAAAATACATTTCAACAAAAAAAATACTATTTGCAAAAATTATAGCCAAATGCAACTCCAACTCCAAAATTCCAGAAAAAAATGAAAAAGTTTTTGATTTCTATGGCCAAACGCCTACTAAATAAATTACTTTACTCCCTAATATGAAGTGTGCATTTAGTTTTTTGGTTCAAAATAAAAGTTTGCAGTGTCCATTTAGTTTTTTCTTTTTGGGTTCAAAGTAAGTGGTCGTTTACATAATTAAAAAGGAATCAATTATTATTTTTTCAAATTTATTCCTATTTAGATAAGTGATTTTTTATGTAATCAAGAATCTATATTAATTAAGTAGTATTTAATTAAGAGTAGTTAGTCAAAGTACTATTTTGTTAGAAGTTACTCCTTCCGTCCCAAAATAAGTGTCATCTTAATAAAATCATGTCCATTAAGAAATCCATAAATATATTATGGAGTTTACTAAACTACTCCTATTGAGAAATATTAAAGAGGACTATTTCTTCAATATTAAGGGTATATAATTGGAAACACTTGTCAATTTTTGTCTTGAATTCCTAAGGTGACTTTTTTTTTGGCTAAGGTGACATTTATTTGAAACGGTGGGAATAGTATTTTTCATAAAGGGTATGTTAAATTTTAAATGGACACTTATTTTGAATCGAAGAGAGTTTTTTTTTCTTTTTCCACAAACATATGCATTGTATTACTTCAAAATATGAGTTACATGTGTGTAAGAAGTCAGTGCATCATTTACAACCCAACTTGGGAAATTAGAATCCCAAAATTTTTCATGTAAAAGCATAAGAGAAAATTTAGCTAGATTATGAGCTAGCACATTCCATGCCCAGGTTATATATACAAAGTTGATAACTTCAAAATAATTCGTCAAACTCCATATATTCTCGCAGGAGGTGTCTATTTCCCAAGATAGTGTCATCTTCTTTTGTAACATTTGTATCACAATCTTTGCATCTGATAATATATGAATCTTTGACCAGTCATTCTGTAATGCTCTTTCTAATGCCTATCGAATTCTTTCTAATGCCTATCAAACCCTAACTGCGGGTTTGAACACAAGTTATGATGGGATTAATTATGTTATAAGTTATATTGGGATTATTTATGTTGGGAAATCCTAATATTATTTCTTAAGGGGGTTTGTTGTATTAAAAGTAACGGCATTGCATAACGTTTTAAGAAAAAGTTATTTGTTTACAAAAAATACAAGTTAGAAAAAGGGTTCGGAGAACCCTCGTGAGTGATTAATTTTATCCTAGGATAAGTTATCCCAGGATTTAATAAGTTATCCCAACACTTGGGATTATTTATGTAGTGGATTAGATATCCCATCACTATTTTATTTCTTATTAAAGGAAAAAAAAATTGTGTAATTCTTTCAAGTGTTCCATACATCACATCTCATGCCTGTTCCATACATCACATCTCATGCCTCTAGTTATACCATTCTATAGAAGCCAAACCCATCGCATAACTTTTAAGAAAAATGTTCCATTTGTTTACAAAAATAAAATGGATCCACCTAATTAAAATAGGACATGTGGCAGGGTGTAAAATAATAATTTAAAAATCAATTACAAGAAAAAAGAAAAGAAAAAAAAATTATTTTTTCACCAAAATAAATAAATAAATTACCTATTTTTAGTCTACCTACCCCCTACCTTCTCACTATTTTTTTTCTAACGGCTCCATATTTTATCCATTTTGGAAGAATATAATTCAAAATTTGTTCTATAGCCCAATTCATTTCTATTCCACCGATTTTCGAATTTGAAGCTTTAAGTTGCGTTAATGGCGAGTTCCTCAAATCTCAAAAACAGCACCAAATTTGGATTCGACTATTTTTTTTGAATATCACCCACTCAAAATGGAGCCGTGATAAATTTATCGATTAGTAACCAAAAAAAATTGCATTCGAGAAGGTGGAAGGAGCTTAGAAGGTTGAAAAGAGAAAATAATAAATTTTTATCCCATCACTATTTTCAGGGAGTTTGGTTGAGAATCAAAGTTATCCGTCATACCAAACCATCCCTAACAGTTTAGTTAAAGGAAAAAAAAATTTGTGTAATTCTTTCAAGTGTTCCGTACATCACATCTCATGCCTGTGCCATACATCAGATCTCATGCCTCTAGTTATGCCATTCTATAGAGGGCAGTTACAAGAGGTTGCTTTAAACATAACATTAATCATTAGGATCATGGAGAAGATTATGGAGATGTGAGAGATCATGGAGAAAGTTATGAAGGTGTGAAAGTTACCAATATAATGATAGAATTACTCTATTAGGAGTTATGGACATCCACTAATAATAATAAAATATACAACAAAAAGGCAATTCTCTCTTTATGGGGATATTTCTGACAGATGGGGAAAAAATAAACTGAAACCAACCTGAAGCAAGAAACAGACATTGATCAAAGAATACATTTTTTTTTGGGCAGTTTAGTAAGAGTTTTGAATTAATCAACATATTCTCTTGGCGGAGAGATACAAATCATAAAAATATTTCCTTCGCTTAATCCTTAAGGGAACTCAATAATTTCATGGCAATTAAAACTTAAAAATCTTTAAAAAAAAAAAAATTAAATATAAAAGAGAGAAGACAATATTCATACTTAGTTTACATAATGCTACAAGAGGTTAACTAAACTTTATAACAAAATTTGTAAAAGCACTTCTCATTACTTTGAATGGATTGAATAATCACAATTTAGTATGAGATATGTTATCATTTGAATTATCAATACAATTACACCTAAGATGAAAATCTGATAAGAGGCTAAGAGCCATTTAGATAGTGATGAAATTAGGTATTTCGCTAAAAGTGTTCAAAAGCTTATTCTAAATCTAAAATAATTTTTAACCTATATATAGTATAAATTCGATCGAGGATTTTCAATTTTCAACTAACCATCTTTCATTTTATGTGGTTATTCACCGGGAAAGAAGATGACGTTGACGGAAACATTTGAGGGGTTTTATAGATTAGCTCCTTTTTTCAACAGAAAAGAGTAAAAAATGCCCTTAAACTATGCGAAATGAACAAAAACGCCCTCCGTTCATAGTTTGCCCCCAAAATGCCCTTAAACTATACGAAATTGAACAAAAATGCCCCTATTGTTACTTAATTGGGTCAAAAATGTCCTTTTTCTAATAAACATATTGTTTCTTTTATTTTTAAACACATTATTTTTATAAGATATTTTTTTAAAGAAACCTTTTCGTGTTTCTTTCTTTTAAAATCTCTTTACCTAATAAAAAAGTGGGAGATAGTTTTTTTCTTCTTAATCTCATTTTATCAATTAAAATAAAATTACCCTATGATAATACATATCATATATATAAGATAATAGTAACCACATCATTAATTTTTATTTAGCTAACGATAAAATTCTTTTTCCTAATAAAATAGAAAATATCTTTATTTTTTAATTTTTTCCGAATTGAAATAGGATAAGCATTTGCTATGTAATCCTTGATTTTAAAGTTAAAATGAAAAAGGGGCAACAATAACTCCATCAATGATATCTTAAAGATATTTTGTGATTTGAAGCAATGTAATAAATTTTCTTGTTTTACGACACTATGATTGTTGTATTTTAACTTTAAAACCAAGGATTATATCAGCAAATGCTTATCCTACTTCAATTCGGAAAAAGATTAAGAAATAAAAATATTTTCTATTTTATTAGGAAAAAGAATTTTATCGTTATATAAATGAAAATTAGTGATGGGGTTACTACGATCTTATATGTATGACCTATGTTATCAGTTAAAAAAGTACATAGTATAATTCTATTTTAATTGATAAAACGAGATTAAGAAGAAAAGAAATTACTTCCCATTTTTTTATTAGTTAAAAGGATTTTTTAAAAGAAAAGAAACAAGAAAAGGTTTCTTTAAAAATAATATTTTTATAAAAAATTTGTTGAAAAAAAAAAAGAAATAATATGTTTATTAGGAAAAGGGCATGTTTGACCCAATAAAGTAACAATATGGGCATTTTTGTTCAATTTCGTATATTTTAAGGGCATTCTTGGACCATACTATGAAGGGAGGGCGTTTTTGTTCATTTCGCATAATTTAAAGGCATTTTTTATCCTTTTCCGTTTTTTCTATATAAATTACTCTTCCACAATTTAAAAGAAAAGCAAAAATAAAATATAAAATCACACTATCATCATAAGGGCATGTTAGAACACCAAAAGTGAAAAATCTCATAACTTACCTAGTAAAGCGATATGTACTAATTATTGAGTGTTTGCCAATAACACAAGCCTAAGAAAAGAAATGGATTTAATGATGGTATTTTCTTGTGCAAAGCATAATGCAATAGATTTTAAAACAAATCCCACTAGTAAATTATGAATCATTTGCAATCTAAGTAAATGCATATTGTGATCATGAAGGTAATTAATTTAGATTCATGAATATGTATGTGATTTTTTACGTGTTTCTCCTCTTGTGAATATACAATTATGTAATCTCATTTTAGGGTTAATTGCAGTTTTAATCCCTCAATTGTTTGTAAATTCTAATTTTATTCTTTGTAATATTTTATTTAGTGTATTTAACCTCTAATTGATTGAAAGTGCAGTGTTGATACCTTTACTTTTGAATATTCATAATTTTTATTATAATTATTATCATGTATTATGTTCAACTTGTATTGTTATTCCGTATTTAACGGTAATATAATTATTATATAAATTCCCTAGATAAACGGGTAAAAGATAATTTTTTATTAACTGATGATTAAATGTGTTAAGTCATACATATCAAGTCTTTCTGTGTTAGTTACATGTTTGAATAAATTGGCAATTATTAAGAAAACCAAGAAAAGTGTCATCTTACTTGATAATCCTATGGCATACATTCTGTGTATAGGACATTTTCTCTTAATTCCCTGTTTTATTTCTTTTTTTGAGTTCGTAAATTCAGGAGTAATTATCCCTTCCCCCTCCAATTCTCTATTAACAATTCTGCTTTTAAAAAAAACACTTTCGTTTCTTTCCTTTTCTCCTAAGAGACTGTCTTTGCACTCCCTTAATTATTGACCAATGGCATAACTGTTCAAACATATCGAAATGCCATGGCAATTGATTTAATACAATGACAAATTTTTAATTGAGACAAGTCTAAAAATGAGAGAAGACAGATTTTGATATTTGTGGCACAAGATAAGTCGTAAATATTTGTGTGATTATTAATAATTTTATTATGATAAAATCAAAACTTAAAAGTTAAATTATTTATTTGTATATAAAAAAATATGATATACATTTTGGACGAGAGATTAAAAAGGAAGATATGCTAGTACTAAGAAGTGTTTGGATAAGGCATAAGCTGGTCAAATTGACTTATACTCACCTTTTCACTTATCTACGCGTTTGGTAAATATTTAAAGTCCTTATAAGCCAAAATCAGTCATAAGCCATAAGCTAATCAACTCAACTTGATCAAAAAAAAAAAAAAAAAAAGGTCAACCCCAACTTATCATTTTTCAACTTATAATGATTTGACCAAACATTCTACAATTTTATCCTTAATTATGGTTTGTAGTTCCTAAATATCTTTACTAAAACAAAACCCTTACCTTCTTCATACTTCAGTTTTCCACTTCTTTTTGCGACCCCTTTTAAAACAAAAATGCATTCTTCCGCCATAATTGTGTGTTTGCAGCTGTGGAAGTGTAATTTTTTCAAAGGGCTGCTTTAATTTTTTTTAATTCATTTATTATTTATTTTTGAGATTATCACATAATTTAAGCTCAATTATATATCTTGAAACTAAAAATAAAATAAAATTAAGAACATTATTTAATGAACTTATCATTCATTGAGACAAAAAGAAGACACCAGATTTGTTTTTGTCGTGGGTAATATTTAAGTTATAATTATTTTATTATAGCTTATTAGAAAAGAACTTATATCTATACAAAAATAATCTTATCTAATCAATTTAAAACTAAAATAAACTGAGACGTAATTTAATCTGTATTTCAGTCAAATTGAGTATATTGTAGTACTAATATATCCCGTGCAAGCACGGGCCCAACACTACTTCGCAACAATGTTTCGTATTGAATTAAAAGAAATAATCATAATCAGAAACTTTTTTCCATCCAACATGGACATAATCTGACTATTCTCTTAAAAAAAATATCTGCAGAAAGGACATATGGACGATGCCTCTCCCATAACCAATCCAGAGCCTCAATTACATTATCTTTATACCATGCCTTCTTGTTGTGGCAAGCCTGTACCTTTATCTGCATTATGCTATTAAGTAAAAAACAACTTTGTCTTACAGCTTTTATAACATACCTTGTTTAACTCAGAATTGTCTCGACTACTTTCTTGCTCGCATTTTCCTGATTTATCTTTAGTACCGTTACACCTGTTAAGTAGCTTTGTCTTACAGCTTGGTACAACATACCTTGTTTAACTCAGAATTGTCTCAACTACTTTCTTCCTCGCATTTTCCTGATTTACATTAGAGACACCTGTAGAATTATGTTGAACTAATCAAATATTGGTGTCCATATCTCAAACAGACTAAATAGTGGAAAATGAAACTATGTTTTGCATATTTTATTGGTCAAAAGGCATATATTTTCAAACATCATCAATCTTTGCACATATGATTGTAATTGTGCCGGTTTAACAAAAAATCTGATTTACTGAAAAGAGAACTTTCATCTACAAAGGTCAAGGAGCATATAATGATAATCACTATGCCAAAGAAGCCAAGAAAGACGATAGACATTAAAGCTAGCTTCCAAAGTGATAAGTGAACAACACAGAACAAAGGGTCTAACAATTGTTTAAGTCTTTATCATTTTGCGCTCATATCTGTTGGACAGATTTCTTTTATGTTTACAGTTAAGGATAGATCCCAAAAGAATATATATCATTAATGTGGTGCATCAGTTTTTCTCTCATAGCTACAGGTAAAAAAGAGCAAACAACTCAACACAATATCATTTTTTAATATTTTTATATGTTCATGGGTAATGTATATTTTAACTAAAATATGATCAAACAGTAGTCTCGACGTGAACTCTTTCTTATCTGTTTCAGCAAATGGGACACTTATCATTGGACATTCTTAATGCCAGGAAGTATTTACTACTTACTACATAAGGAAAATGGAAAATGGATCACAAATACTTCTTCCATCTTTTGATCTAAAAATACCCTCAACCTTTATTTTTAATTCAAGAATACCCCTCCTCCTACCTTTTGGTCTAAAAATACCCTCAACCTTACAGAGTTACAGAGCAATCTGAATCATTCTTATGGAATCTCTTCACTAAGTATTCTTATTACGTTTATCTGTCAAAATCATAAAGTTTTAAAATCATGGATTCTTGTCGATATATTTTAGGGGTATTTTTGGCCCTTTTCCATACTATATATAGATCAAAAGTTTGGAAAAAGAAGTTTTTTATATGACATTACATTTCAAACTCAGCGTCCCAGTGAGGTAAAGACAAAAAACTATTACTATGATTTTATAGAAACTCTATAGTCAAACACTTGGAAAAAATAATCCATTATTAAAAGAAGGAATCTAAATAAAAGAGCTCAAAGACACAGAGGGTCTGTCCTATAAAAGCTCTATATTTTGTTACACCTCAACAGTCGGTTTGAAAGAAGCATAAACATTTTAATAAACCATGGAAAATGAGTTAGCAGAGTAATGTGGGAACTGGGAGTGCCATGGGAACATGGCAAACATGTGATCTAACCTAAATTTCACCATAGCCAAAAGTGGCTTCAACCATATCCAAAAACAGTAGGAAACAAAAAAATGAAGAACAAAAAATTAAATAGCACATAGAGAAATAATAAGGGAAATCAAAAGCTCAAGGACAAACTTCTATTATGAAATAAGAAAGACAATAAAAACTGAGATTTGGGCTAAGATGAAGAAATAATTGAGATGATGAACAATGTAATTAGAGATCTAAGGAAAAAGATAAAAGAAGAAACTTTGTAATACATATGCGCTGGTAGCAACTAATTCCACGCATGATTAGTTTAATTAAAAATAAAATTTAATTATAAAAAATTTAAAATATATTTAAAAAATATGTGCATATATAAATGATATTAAATTATTTAATTAATAATGCATTGTTTCTTGAAAATATGCTAATTAGTAATCATATATTTGTAAGTAATATTGATAAAAAAATAATATATAATTTCAAGTTAATAATATTTTAATTGATTATATAACTTAAAAGCATACCTTTTCTATGAGAATTAAGTATAGGTGATTTGATGTTTGACAAAAAAAAATATTTATAAATATAATGTCCATAACATTATTCAAATGTTCTTTTACAATACAAAAAAGATCAACTTAATGAAAAATAAATAGCATTCTCCTCCTCGCACCCCTCCCCGAAATAACAAGTCAATAAGTTTTAAAGCAAATATTTTTTAAAATCGAAAATATAACCTAAATTCAAAATCCAAAAGAAAAAAAATTTAACATAATACTCTTATGTCAAATTCCAACGTTACATAAGTAAGTTTTAACGTAAAGATAAGTAAATACTCCTATAATTCAAAAAAAGCTTTGAAAAATATTTTTTAACCTTATTCACAACGAAATTTTAAGAGATGTAGTTCAAATATTAGAATATTAACACGGTTATTTTAAATGAATAAAATAAAAACCCCCCCCCCCCCCCAAACAATTTTTAAAGAATTTTTTTTTGTTTTTCAGCAAGGAAGTAGGTTGAGAAAAAATTTGAAGAAAGGTCCCCAAATATAAATACTATAAAAAAAAAAAAATATTTTAAAAAATAAAAATAATTAAAAAGTAAAAATAAAAAAAATTTTAAATAATAGAAATAAAAAATAAATTAGAAAAATGAAAAGAAATTAAATTAAATTAAATTAAATTAAATAATAGAAATAAAAAATAAATTAAAAAAGGAAAAATTAAAATAAAATTTAAAAGAAATAAACTAAAAAAAATCTTGTAATTTTTTTTTTTTTTTTTGTAATTAGAAAAAAGTTTGTAATTACACCCAATTCTCGCCCCTCTGGTAGAATTTAGGAAAAATATATCCAACAATTACACTTTTTTGTTCTTGTCTAATTTATCGAATTTGTAGAAACAAACAAGTTTCAAACTATTGCATTACATCAATTACACCTTTTTGCAACAAGTAGACAATCCGTTGCAACGACTTTCCAAACAGGGACATAGCTAAATAGCACATAGAGAAATAATAAGGGAAATATAGAGAAATAATAAGGGAAATCAAAAGCTCAAGGACAAACTTCTATTATGAAATACGAAAGACAATAAAAACTGATATTTGGGCTAAGATGAAGAAATAATTGAGATGATGAACACCGCGGGGGAGATCTACGGAAAAAGATAAAAGAAGAAACTTTGTAATACAACTATGCGCTGGTAGCAACTAATTCCACGCATGATAATAGCTACCAGGTTCCCACAAATTAAAAGTTTGGAGCTAAAACTAACTAAAAGACTAAAATATTTAACATCAGAAAGGCTTATTATACATGTATATATCAATTTCCCAGTTCTATGCTTCGGTTATGGCGGATTATTGTGCTTCTCTTTCTCGATTATTGCTTTGCTTTGCGAATACTATCTAACCCCAAAAGTTCAGATTAGATACCTAATCAAAATAAACCGATCAAGAAAAAGTTGAAGAAATAGATAAACGATGGTAAATTTCAAGATCTATGTTGTCTATTTGGAGTAAATAAAAGCCACTTGGAGTGGATTGAGCCTGCAATTAACACATAAAGAACATCTATAGTAGCCATATGACGGAATGTCTAAAATGCCCTTGATACGAATCGCTATTACAAATTATTACTTATGTTGTGGTATTTAGTAAAAATATAAATAAATTCTAAGGATGTTTAAGTCATTTTTACAGAAAAAGGTGATTATCAACATTTTTTTATCAAATACTTCAGTTGCAAATTCTCGTTTATGAACTTATTTATTTTGCTTCAAACACTTAATCGCTTATTTATTAAATTCATTTTTAACAAGACTAAAAAACAAGTTTATATTTTTAAACAAGTTAATTGTTGTATCAACTACTTTTAATCAAACAATGGCTTAAATTACAAAAACTAAAAAATATCAAATTATTAAATGAAAAAATTATATACAAAAAGTTTCATTTGTAATTGCACCGAAGATTCTTTTTAGTCGCCATAATATTCCGTACAACTTACAATAACAGATTGATGAAACAAACGCTAAATACAAGAATATATAGGAAAAGCTGTCCATAAGGTTTATTCTTGTCTTTTTCCGCATTCCTAAGTTAAGGAAAGCATAATAAAAGGGAAAGGAAACAATAAGAATTTTTTTCATGAAAGGAACATTAAGAATATAATACAAGGTTGAATTTTCAAAATGGGAATAACTACCCTTTAGAAAGACATACTTAGAATTGACCAACACTCCGCTCCATACAATCCATTAAGGATATTAGTAGATATATATATTCATCACTAAATACCATTTATTTCTCAAATATGGGTGAATCAAGTAGTTATATAAATTTTTTCCGATGAATGAGTGCAACAATTTTTTTCGACATCAAAATACATCCAATTGATTACATTCGATCCTAAAAATTTATGATCCATTTGATTATCGCAAATATTCTGTGATAAGTAGTTCACATCAATTCACTAGAAAACTCATATGGTGATTACCGAATGAAAACAACAATATACCTATTTCCCGACTCAAAATACATCAAATTGAGAACATATACATTGATCACTAAATGTCATTGATTTCCTTTGAATATTACAAATCGAGAGATAACGACTAATTGATATTCTTTCAAAAAGAAAAAAATAAGAGTATTATTTGGATAATTAAAATGATTTCATTTGTAATTAAAAAATAAAAGAGAACAAGTGGTTGTGTCACACCCTAATTTCCGATAATGGATTTCGGCACCCGACCCTTACTTGGTAGATCATTTTTCCTAACTCGAAATACACACAATCATTAAGCCCGCAAATTGATGTAAAAATGCGTCGTTAATTTTTTGTTTATCACTAATTATCATTGATTTCTTTTCAAATCAAATAAAATCAAGTAGTACATGAAATTCATAACACAATACATAATGATACATTGTAATACAGTATCCGCTTACAAACAGTGACATCTTGTTGCACACGACCTTACTCTTGTTGGTCTAAACACCATAAGTTACCTGGATACCATACAAAAGTACTCGACTCGTTGGATAAATCCCAAAATGTAATGGAGTCGCTAATCCAAAAGGTCGGTCGAGCATCTTAACTTACTTGTAGCATCAATCTTTTTCGCTGGTACTCGATTGGTGAATAAAACCCAACAAGATACTAGTTGGCAACAAGTCCGTATACCGAGCATGTAAAACACAAGCATACATCAAACGAGGTCTTAACGGTAAGTAGTTGTTGGAAATTGTTCGGCAATTTGAGCACAATAAATCGAATACTTGTTATATACGAAACACATATAAACCAAGTTCACAAACACCAAGAACAAAATTATTACAAAAAAAAAAAATCATCAAAATGTCATAAAGTTCCACAAATAACTATTATTACAACCCAAGTCATACGAGATAACATTAACATTTCGATTTGGACATGATTTTTTTTGTGACCAACTCGTGGGGATTTGCCTCATCATTGGTTTTTTCCCGCCGCAATGAACAAACTCATCATATCATCATACATCATCACGCCTATCTTCCGGTCCTAGGATCAGACATATGGAGGAACGGGTATCTCTCTCTCTACAACACAACATAACACCGTTTTCAAATTTTTTGGTATCCCCATCACAAAATATATATATATTTTCAATAACTTTTTTTAAAATAATTTTTTTTTTTGCCTCGTGGGTGGGTGGAGTAACACAAGATAACAAAGAATCGCGCTTTTCATCATTTTTTTTGCCGGATCCGGGGGGGGGGGTGGGGTGGCACGAGGGTGGTAAGTAGCCATAATCATACAAATCAATTTCAAACTCAACCGAAAACCAAAATTAATTATTGGTTCGGGGAGGTAAGGGGTGGGGGTCAAATCCGGGGGGGGGCTTCCGAACTCTTCGAAAATATCAAAAACTTCAAAACTTTTTTTTTAAATAAAATCATTTTTTTGGGATAAAATCCTTATTTCAAAAAAACAAAAAATAAATAATCATGCTTGGGGGTGGGGCTAGGGTCGTGGTGGGGGCTAAGTCCCTTTTAAAAAAAAGGTCATTTAAAACCAACATAAAAAGTCGCGGGACCCACGGACGAGGGGGGGAATCCGGGGCCCTCGCCTTGTAAAAAAAAAAGTCCTTACTCGTTTTGAAAACCTTTTTGCGAAGAAATCGAAGCGATCCGAGCTCTCTCTTGAAAGTTACGGCGTTCGTAGTTTCAAATCGTTTAAGGAACATATCTCTTTTGAAAAAAACAAAAAAAAAACAAAAATTCTTTGAAAATATAACTCTTTTGCAACCTTAGAATTTTAATCATACAAAAGACGGGCATAAGGATCAAACTCGACCGCATTAAGGATACAAATAACAAGGAACATATAAAAAAACATTTTTTTTGACAACATTTCAAACTCAATCATATCAAAGACATACGAACCATAGCCCGACCATACCAAGGATACCAACATCAAAAGCAAAACTTGAGGGCAATCACAAAAATAAAGTTAACTTAAGAATGGAGTTACCCCCTTAATCACAAAAAATCATGTCATACCTAATCCCGTCTAAGACATGCCAAAAGAAAAGCACTTATATTTAAATGCCCCTACTTGCTTAAAGAATCCAAACGTAAGTCTGACATAAAATTGAAAGACAACATCAATAGGCATCGAACATTAGCCATAAGCGTCGAAGAATTCAATTCCAAGCCATTTTTTTCTTTTCTTTCGGAAGAAAGTAAGATAACCGATTAAGAAAAAGTTGAAGAAATAGATAAACGATGGTAAATTCATCAACAACAATACCAACAAACATTTGGACAACATCAACCATTCAAACATTGAGCCTGCAATTAACATTTCCAACAATCCACAAAAATATTCAAACAATCCAAATCTAATATGCCATAGAACCCAAAACCTTTTGAAGCCAACTCAACATAGAACAACCATAACATATATATATCCTTAAATTCTAATGTTTACACCAACAACAATTCCAACAATTATCAACATTAACCATAATATTTCCAAATTCTCAAATACTTCATAAACATTCCATATGGTATTTGTCCCATATTTCCATCAAAGAACCATTTTATAACAATTTATCAACTACTCCTTTCCATAAATAAACCAATATTAACATCAAATAGAAAGAGATTATATACATAATAATGTTATATATTTACTTCCACCTTGAACTTAAGCCACAAATATTCCTCAACTTACAATAACAGATTGATGAAACAAACGCAACTATACAAGACTACATAGGAAAAGCCGAAAGGAATTATCTTTTTCGGGCTAAAAGTTAGGAAAGCATGGTGAAAGGGAAAGGAATTTTCAATAATTGGAATGTTTTTGTCCGATTTTTTTACAAGGTTGAAAATTTCAGAATGGGTTAACTACCCTTTAAAAAGTTTTGTGACCAACACTCGGCTCATACAACATAGTTAGCGTGTGAACGTTCATCCGTTTAAAATTATTTCGAGACCTAAAACTTTTATATACCGATCTCTTTTTTTTTTTTTTAACATCATCCTGGATATGTCCGAAACTCCATACAATCCATTATAACTTATTCAACATCCCAAACTTTTTCTTATTCCCAATTTAAATAAAAACAACAACATACCAATGAAAGTACGAATATGGAGAACAACAAGGGCATTAAAACAAAATACAAAGCGGAATTAAAAGTCTTATTAATATTCTTTCGCAATCCAACTTAAAATATTCCAACGTGCAAAATACGGGATATAACAGGTTGCTAACTTGCTATTAGATCTCGTAGTCTTCTTTTTAACAATACGTATAGCAAGGAAAGAAGAAAGACTAAAGAAGCTTCAACAAATGAGTCCAACGTAACTCCAAACCCACATAGGAATAAACCAAATGCAAATCATAACTCAAATACAAATAAGTTTAGTCGGAACATGGAAGAAAATAAGTGCAAATACAAATCAACCAAGTAACTTAAGACAACGTTTGTATGTTTTCTTTTAAAGAAAGAAGATGACCAGCGTTTGACGCAAGCTTTAAACCGTAACTTTTAGGTAAAACTGAACACCCTTTACTTCTAAGCTCTCTATCTCAATTATTTTAAGAGTGTTCATAATTTAATTTATATCCAATTAACTATAATATCTAATTCATATACTAGTACCATTTTCCAGCCAAGGGTGTGCATGTGACCACCCTTCGCCATGAGTGGCTCCGCCACTGATAGTTGGTCTAACCATCCCTTTGTAGAATTGGTTCTTAAATTGTGGTGGCACCTTCTTGTAGCACAAGACTCCGGATGCGAGCCTCCATTTCATTCATCCTGCACCAATATGATGTGCTACATTATCGTAAATAGTAACCAAATAAAGGATAATTAGTTGTTTGCACAATAGCAAAGAATACCAATGTGTCAATTAAGAAAAAGAATAAGGAAGACAATAATAACTTGTGATCGTTCTCCTAAGTCCTAAGTCCGTTTTCTTGATTTTATTTTCTTAAAGTTTCTCCTTATAATCAATTTAAGACCATAATTTAATTTTTTTCTTACTAATCAAATTTCGTACTCAATCAAATTATCTACTCCCTCCGTTCAGTTTTATTTGTCCATTATGGCCTTTGCACACCCCTTAAGAAATAATAAATGAACTGCATATTTTATGATATCTATATTAATTGGTGTATAATTGTATTGGATTTGGAAAATGATTTGGAATGAATAATTAATGTTAAGGGCAAAAGAGGAAAAATAAATTATATTTCTCTTGATATGCGAAAGTGGACAAGTAAAAGTAAAAATCTATTTTTGAAATAGTAGACAAGTAAAAGTGAACGGAGGAGTACATAACATGGAATGAAGGGAGTATTATACCTACACACTCAAATTTCCTTTACTATTAATAGCCTGTTTGGCCAAGCTTCTATAGCTTATTGAAAAGTGTTTTGCGACATAGGCCAACAACATAAGTCGCACCCAAGAACATAGGCCGCGCCCAATGACATATGCTAACGACATAGACAACCGTGTGTCGCGTATTAATGCACGTATCCTCGGCTTGACAACAAAAAACAGTACCAATTAATTTTAAAAATACTTTTGAACAACAATTGGTGTTTCAACAAACTTTTAAAAAGTGCTTTTTAAAAAGGACTTTTTGAGAAACAAACTTCTTTTACTCTCTTATTTTCTCTCAAAAATTTGACAAAAAGATAAACATTTTTTGGCCTTTCGACAAACTTAGTAAGTGTTGGTTTCCCCTCAATAGGGGCCAAGAAAAGGTCCCACCCAAACATTTTTGAAAAATTGTATTTAAATCAAAGAAAGAGGATGAATATGCACAAACGTACACAAGAAATACGCAATGCAGCTATCATAAAGTCTACAGTCCACTCTTCTCTCGGTTTATTATAGCCATTCCATTACTCTTTCCTTTCTTTCTACGCGTTTTTCTTTTCTTCCATTATCTTTTTCACTGAACTATATTTATATAATTCAGTATTAATTCTGTTTCAATTGGGTTTATTGTATTTTCCACCAAAAAGGGTAATTCACTGATCAGTTTAATCTTCAGCTCTGATCAAGATTCGGTGAAATTACAAAAAGGGTATGATTTTCTTGCCTTCATCTCTCAATTCTCAATGTAATTTCATATGGTTATTCAGTAATTTTACCTATACGATTGCATTTAAGCGTTTGATCATTGTATAGTGTAACATGTATCTATTGATATCTACTGTTTTTTTTTTTTTGATAATTGCCTGCTTTGACTCTGATCTATTCTAATTTCTATAACAAAATATCAAAAAGGGTTTAAGGGTTCTTTTTATATTATACCGTCAACAAAACACAGTATAAATGATCTTTTGTTGTTAAATGTTTGTCAGTATTACATTTTTATATAGCACTATCAGGGGTAAATTTCATAGATGTTTACGTAACTATGATTTCTTTTTTCATCAAAGTGATTTAACTATGTTTTCTAACACAAAAATCACGAAACTTTCACCCTCTTATGACCTTTATGAAATTTACCCTACTATCAAGACCTGGTGAATCAAGCATTTTTTTTCTTTAACTTATAGTTTTCTATACTCTCAAAATGGTTTTAATTATAGAATTTGTGATTCGTATGATTTTTTGAATTTACTTAAGAAAATTTAACCATTGAACTCCGAAACACATTTTATTTTGTTGTTGTAATGGATGAGTTAGATTGTATATATGTTAGATAAGATGGTCATACAATTCAACATAGTATCACAATAGGCAAATATCTTTTGTTCGAGTCTCACCTCTACCTTTTATAAAGAAAACAGAAATTTCACATCTTTGGCCTATGAAAAAGAATCAGGTAAGGGGGCGTGTTGAGAATATAATTAAGTAAATTAAAGTGTGTTTTCTGTAACAACTTAAGCTTTTTAAATGAAATGATCACACATCTCACCAAGATACATTATACTTTTTTATTCTAGTTGTAATCAATTTGAATTACAGAAAGAAAAAATAAAAAATAAAAAAAATATTGCATTAAAGGAATATTTGATTTGAAGAACAAGAAAATATTGCATTAAAGGAATAGTTGTAATCAATATTTTTTAGTCCTTAATTGTGCGACATTTTGACTAATAACCTAACTTATTAAATTATGATTCTGCATTTTTGTAGCATATTTTGGGAATGTTTGGTTTGAAGAACAAGAAAATCATGGTATTACTCTATGTCATATTTTGTGCTCCCTTCGTCCTTTTTAGTTGTCAAGGTTATTAAAAATAATTATCTTAAACAGAATACCTTTTTTTATATTTAGTAAGTTGAAAATTCAAACATTTTACTGCGACAAGTTTAAAATCATAAGATTCAAATGACATTCTTTAATTTACAACCACAAGATTCAAAAATTTCTTTTTATTCCTTAAACTTTATGTGCGGTTAAATGTAAGACACTTAAATTAGGATGCAGGGAGTAGTATATTTATTTATACGCATCTCCCAAAATTTTCCTTTAATTTTAGGTCTTGATCGCCCCCTCAATAAAATATGGCAAAATAACACTTCATGTCTATTTGGAGAAAATATTTACTCGAAATGGCTCATATTTCTAATATTACCCGAAATGACCCTTTTAAAATTATTATACACTTTTATACAAAGTTTACAGTAAGTATATAATGTTATATATCGTGTTTATAAAAATTGTTGCAAATTTTTTTTTTAGCTATACGGCTATAAATTAAAATATAGCTACGTGAATGTAATATTATATGTTGCATTGCATATTATTGAAATTATCCCATAAAATATGGGAAATTTTTTCAGAAATATACAAGTTGGTCACTTACATTGCAAAAAAATAGCCCAAAACTTACATTACAAAAAATAGCAAAAAATATACAGACATATACAAATATATACAGATACTTATACTAACATATACCAACATATACAAACATATAAGAAGACAGAGAGAAAGAAAAATTTCAGTCATTTTTTGTACGAATTAAAAAAATAGGTCAATTTTAGTAGTATTAATGCCCTAATTAACATACTGTATAATTTTCTCTATTTTATTGCTGAAGAAAAGGTCGCACCAAATATTTTGAAAAATTGTATTTAAACCAATGAATACGTAACCCCCCCGCCCCCACCCCGCAAAACAACACAACGCACCCCTACCACTATAAGTCTACAGAAAAAAAGTGTCGACTCTTCCTCTGAGTTTAAAGCCATTACTGTTTCCTTTTCTCTCTACGCGTTTTATCTTTCTCTTCACTCTTTTCATTATCTTTTCTCACTTTACTATATATAGTAATATTCTTGTTTTGATGGCTTTATTGAATTTTCCCTCAAAAACAGTATAGCCTGTGGCAATCCACCGATCAGTTTAATCATCAGTTTCGATCAAAATTTGGGTGTAATTCTAAAAAGGGTATGATTTTCTTGTCCTTATTTCTCATTTTTCAATGTATTTTCATATGGGTATTAATTAGTTTTAGCTTTGATCGTTGTATAGTCTCACGTGTAAAGATGTTGACAATTTCATCATTGCCGGCTTTGACTCTGATCTATTCTAATTTTTGTAACAAACTGACAAAAGGGTTTAAATTTCTTTTTATAATCGCTCTTTGTTAAACATTTTCGAATATTCCATTGACACTATCGAGGGGTCGTTTGGTTCGTGGACTAAATTATCCTGGATTATAGTCCTGGGCTTATAATCTTGGGACTAACTTATCCCTCCTGGGAGACGGGATAAAATAATCCAAGTTTGATTGGGGGTAAGGTGGGATATCCAGGATTAAGTACGACATTAAATTTATATTGCGCTTGGTGTGTATAAATTTAATCCCAAACTTAATCGTGGGATATCCTACCTTATCCTGCATAACCAAACATCCCTCGGGAGACGGGTAACCAAACAATTTTTTCTTTGGCTAATATTTTTCCAAACCCTCAAAATATTGTCTTAATTATAGAAGTTCTGATTTTGTAGTACTTTTTGAATTTACTTCAGAAAATTTGACCTCAGAACTCTGAAACTCGTAATTTATTTTTGTTTTTTTTTGTAATGGATGTGTTGAATTGTATAGCTGTTAGATAAGATGGTCATACAATTCAACATAGTATCACAGTAGGCAAAGGTCTTTTGTTCGAGCCTCACCGCCACCCTTTATAACGAAAAAAGAATTTTCACGTCTTTGGCCTGTGAAAAAGAATCAGGTAAGGGGGCGTGTTGAGAATATAATTAAGTAAATAAAAGTGTGTTTTCTGAAACAACTTAAGCTTTTTAAATGAAACGATCACACACCTCAACAAGATGCATTATACTTTTTTATTCTAGTCGTAATCAATTTGAACTACAGAGAGCAAAAAATATTGCATTAAAGGAACTTGATTTATTTTTTGTTTTGTTTCTGTGAAAGGTGATTAATGGCTCCGAGTATTAGGAAGGCAATTGGTGCGGTCAAAGATCAAACTAGCATAAGCCTAGCTAAAGTGACCGGCAATGTCGCTCCAGACCTTGAAGTATTGGTGGTGAAAGCAACCACTCATGATAATGATCCAGCAGATGAGAAATATATTAGGGAGATTTTGTACTTGACCTCTAATTCTAGAGGATATGTGAATGCTTTTGTTTCTGCAGTGTCAAAGAGGTTAAGTAAAACTCATGATTGGGTTGTGGCGTTGAAGGCCTTAATGCTTGTTCATAGGCTGTTAACTGATGGAGACCCCGTACTTGGGCAAGAAATCATGTATGCAAGTCGGAGAGGGATGAGGATTTTGAATATGTCTGATTTTCGTGACGAAGCTCACTCTAACTCGTGGGATTATTCCGGATTCATTAGGACTTACGCTGTTTACTTAGATCGGAAGCTTGAGTTTACAGTCTATGATAGGAAGATGAATGACGTTGATGAGAAAAAGAGGTTTGAAGATGGTTATGGGAATGACAGGGAAGAGAAAAAGAGGTTTGGAGATGGTTATGGGAATGATAGGGAAGAGAAAAATGGTGTGACACCAGTTAGAGAAATGAAGCCCGAGGGTTTTAGAGAGGTTGAATCAATTGCTTCAGCTTCTTGATAGGTTCTTGGCTTGTAGACCGACTGGAGCAGCAAAGAATAGTAGGATGGTGCTGGTGGCACTGTATTCTCTTGTGAAGGAGAGCTTCACTTTTTATGCCGATATTTGTGAGGTACAGATTTTGTTAGACCGCTTCGGGAGATGGAGTATGCTGATTGTGTCAAGGCGTTTGATGCTTATGTTAGTGCAGCAAAGATGATTGATGAGCTCGTGGGGACTTACAATTGGTGCAAGGATATTGGGATTGCAAGGTCATCCGAGTTCCCGGAAGTGCAGGTCATCACTGATAAGCTTTTGGGCACGCTCGAGGGATTCTTGAGAGAGAGGGCAAATAGGCCAAGAAGCCCTGAGATAAATAGAGTGGAGAGTTCATCAGCATTTAAAGAGGAGAAAACACCGGATATGAACGAAATCAAAGCTCTCCCACCACCCGAGAATTACTCACCACCAGCTCCTCCTCCTCCTCAACCTGTACCTCAGCCAAGGCCACATACTCAACAGGTAAGGGTGTCAAATGGGAGGGTTGGGATGAATTTAGGCGGGATCTTGTTAAGCTTTTAATTTCTGTATCTGTTCTTTTATATTTTTAGTACCTAATAAAACTAGTTTTTTTCTTTATTATGGCTATATAACATATATCAAATAAAAAAAAATCTTCTTGATAATATTTTGACAAGATTTCTCATGGGTCAATTTGGGTACATACCATCCCAATTTTTTGATGGGCTGAAATGTGGCCAGCCCAAAGGTGGACGGAGTTAGGGCGGGTCATGTTTTCATGGACTAATTTAAAACCCCTATCAGCAGGTAACTGAAGACTTGGTGAATTTGAAGGATGATGGAGTGACAGCTGATGGTGAGGGCAATAAAATGGCATTAGCCTTGTTTTCTGGACCGGTAGCCAAAGGAAATGGCTCGTGGGAAGCATTCCCGTCTGATGGAGAGACTGGACAAGTAACTTCAGCTTGGCAGACACCAGCAGCTGAGATTGGGAAAGCTGACTGGGAATTAGCATTGGTAGAAACTGCCAGTAATTTGTCAAAGCAGACGGCTGATTTAGCAGGTGGTTTTGATTCGCTGTTGTTAAACGGAATGTACGATCAGGGGACCGTGAGGCAGCACGTGAGCCATACTCAGGAGACTGGTGGGAGTGCCAGCAGCGTGGCATTGCCTGGAGTGGGAAAGAGCGCAAAACCTATGCTCGCTTTGCCTGCCCCTGATGGAACAGTCCAACCAGTAGGGAATCAAGATCCATTTGCTGCTTCCCTTGCAGTGCCACCTCCTTCGTACGTCCAAATGGCAGAACAGGAGAGGAAACAGCATTTGTTAATGCAGGAACAACAGCTGTGGCAGCAATATGCAAGCAACGGGATGCAAGGCCAAATGGGTTTGTCTAGACTTGCTGGAACTACGGGCTACTATGGCGCGGGAATGCAACCATCAATGCCTTATGGGATGCCACAAGGTGCTGGAATGGGACAGTCAGCAGGATATTACTTTACTCCTCTCTGAATCGCCTCTCGGGACATGTGCTTTTGCTACATTGCAATTTTTATGACATGCTACAATATTATCCTTTCTTGAAACTTGTTATTAGCTCCTCCGCAATACTAAGTTGTGTATTCTGACATTTTTGCGAAAGTCAGTTGCTTATATGGAGATAGCCATAATATGGCTTATCAGCAATGAAATCATACAATAAGTAATCTTTTTAGATCTATCCGAGCTGTTAAAATTTCATTTTTTTTCTTCTTCAGTATTTGTTTACAGTCAGACCTTTCTATAACAATCATCTTCTATAACAACATTTCACTATAACAGTCATGATTTTGGTTGAATAGATCTTCATGTCATGTTATATTATAAGTTCTCTATATAACATATCACTGTAGCAGCAAAAAGTATCGCAACAAACAACATTGTTATAGAGAGGTGTGATTGTATTTAAGCTTTCAATACGGAGCTTGAGTCCAAATCCGTAGGTCTAATTGGGCTATATATGTCAAGCTTAGGATTTTCCTTCCGAAAGAAATAAAAATTGACAATGATAATAAAATAAATGAAGAACAAGTCACCAAGATTCTGTTGTTCTATATAATCTCTCAACTCTCATGACTTATTCCTATTCTGTTTGCACATATTTAAGCGTTACAAAATTGCTAAGAATGTTTGGGAAAAAAAAAATATTGAAGTCAAAATTTCCAACTGCTGATTGTTGAAAATTGATAAGTGTCACCTGATACACAGATTTGAAGTGCAAAGTTACTTCTAAGAGAGGTAAATTCCAAGGATGGTGGCTTTAGCTTGAAAAATAGGAGTGACAATTTTGGAAATAAATGTTTCGGATTATTCACAGACACTCGATAGTAATCTAACCATTATACATCGACTAATGATAAAACTGCCTATATTCTAAATCAACTACTTCATTTTAATAATATTAAACCAATAAACTAATTTTAATAGAATTGACCCACAATAGAGAGGATCTTGAGTTTTGCTAGAGAGACTATTCTTCCTAACAACATATTCCTTTTGTTTCAAAATTTCTCATTAACTTAAGTTCGTAGGAGTAGACTAATGTAGTTCTTTGAAGAAAATTCTTTTTGTTGTTCCAAACTTAAAATTCTTTTCTTTGGAGTTCCAAACTTACTGTTGTACTTTTATTTAAAAAATTCTAAAAGAAATTGCGTACGATGAAAACCCTTCTTTAGTGATCAATGACTTTTCCGTTGTTCTACTTTCAACTCATTTTATTCCATGTGACATGGGAAATTTAAAAAAATCTATATTATATAACGTCATTTTCAAATGAAAATAGAAGAAACAAAGTTGCTCTTAATAAAACATTGTCCAAACTAAACAAGATACGTACTTTATAGGGGTGGACAAGTTAAATAAACATTTCTTTTTGGTAACCAATGTAAATTACCATTAACCAAACAAACAACTTACACCTAAAGAGTAGTTAATCTCCTAATCACCTTTCAGGAAGGGTATTAAGAGAAGTAAGCCTCCAACAGAACTCTAGTTACACGAAAAATCTCTGCATCAACCATCTACATTTGTAAGCCTTTCTAGACAATTTAACTAACTCAAGTCTATCTACATATTCCTTCTTTATACATCAACTGATGTATACGTATCTACTGCCTGATTCTTTTTAAAAATTCTCCGATTCCTTGCCCTCCAAACATGATAAATTACTTTGCTCCAAACAAAACTGTAAAGAAAAGCTAGTTCCTTTTGTGAAAGACTGCTTTCCCCTTGTTCTTGAGTCTTGCACAAATGCTTATGCCAGACCATTGTGTCATTGCTATGATGACTCTTCTTGTCCATTCACAATCAGCAAATAAATGCACATGAGTTTCCTCCACCACTCTGTCACATAAACAACAAGTGTCATCCTTGTTCTTGAGTCTTGCACAAATAAATGCACATGAGTATGTTCAACCTTTTTAAAAGCCTCTCTTTGGTTAGCAATTTGTCTTGCATTGCTAACTAAAGTGTAAGCTGTGTTTAGGTTGTGCAACTCTTGTCCAAATTAACTCATTTCTCTCGGCTGTTGGGCGCCCTTGATGCATTGCGACTTTGAGTAATTGAGTATTTCCCACAAGGAAACAACAAGTAAGCATATGATGAATATAATAAGATAAGATAAAAAGACAAATTTGGACCTCGCAAAATAATTTGGTTTTAACAAATAAAAGAAACTTGACATCATCAATTTAGATATAAAACAAAAAGAGCTAGTCTGAAAATTAATGTGCTCTTTATAAATGAAAATCTATTTTTAGAATAGTAGAAACGTAAAATTGTTGAAAGCTGAAAACAAATTTTACTAAACCTATATTAATTTAGTACTTTGAAGTGCATGTATGCATGAAGCGATAACCCTTAGCTTTGCATTACTTAAGGCCTATCCAGGGCCGTCTCAACAAAATTGGGGGCCTCAGGCAAAACTTCATGGAGAGGCCCTAATTTAAAAAAAAATAAAAAAAATAAAGTAAAGATCGTCATATATATTTTTATTTAATGTCTACTTTTCTAGCTTTTTTAGATGCGAACTCATTAATTATTGTTTTATAATCTATTTTTTCTAACGATTCTTTTTCAATTGATAATATAGCTAATCCATTCAATCTCTCTTTTTGCATAACCAGATTCATATTTTCTAGTTGACATATTTAAATTGAATAAGTTCTAATAATAACTAGAACAAAAATATTTACTTATGAAATAAGAATATCAAAAATGAAAAATTTTCAATGAAATATAAGATAAAGTTAGAACAATAAATCATGGTTCAAGAATTTGATAAGTTGATATAATGATATCGAAATAGTGTTCTTATTTACTTCAACATAATAATTGCTTGTTGCAATACTTTGATAATTTGAAGAAGGCGCCAAAAGTAAATCTTGATCTTTCATAAGTACTAAGTTTTGCAGCGAGAATGCTTAGGAGCTTAGGAGCGAGAATTTTCAATAAGAGTTCAACCCCCCATAAAAGGAAGAAGTTACCATTCTCTCCCAAAGAAAATCTACATGTGGATCCCGCCCCAATAATAAAAGGAAAAAAATAAGCATTGTATGCTTCTTCCCAATATCTCTTCAAGCTTTCAATTTAATTTATACTTTAAAAAAAAAAAAAACAAATTGCCCTTCTTTTGGGGTGGTCTTTAACTTTTGCCCCTCAAATCGGTGGACTTTAATTTTTGTCCTTCGCCTAAAACCCATGGGTTCTGGGTTCGAACCCCCGTTCAATCAAAAATTTTAAAAAAAATTCGCAAGATGGAGTTTGAATTACGCTCTGCTCCCTCCGCCAGACTTTTAGTTATGCTTAACTAGAGTCACGCTGGGAAAACCGGACTTTACTGCTGAGATATATATTTTATTTTATTTTACTTTTCAAGACAAACTTTTAGTTATGCCTTACGGAAAAGTTCCGCCTTATAGGCACACTTTTAGTTAAGGGTATAGGGCATACTTTTAGTTATGCCTTAACTAAAAGTGTGCCCCATAAGACATAACTAAAAGCATGCCCCATAAGGTAAAACTTTTCCTTAAGTCATAACTAAAAATTTATCTAAAAGTTTGCCTTAAAGAAAAGTTCGCCTTATGGATACTTTGGTTATGCCTTAACTAAAAGTCTGCCCCATAAGGCATAACTAAACTATGCGTTAAGGAAAAGTTCTGCCTTATAGGGTAGACTTTTAGTTATGTCGGATTCGGCATAACTTTAGTTTTTGATCCGGCATACACGCCCCCGGCACGCACTTGCGAAATTATTTTTATTTTATGCACGAGCGGGGCTCGAACCCGGAACCCGGGTGATTCGCCCACCTTTTCAAGTGAAGGGCAAAACTTAAAGACCAAAAATATGAGGGGCAAAATTTAAAGACCACCCCAAAAAAAAAGGGCAATCCGAGCAAAAAAATGTAGTAAATATATGGGTAAATATATACATATAGGGTGTTAAAAAAAGTGAAGCTCCTAAAAAGATGGGGCCCTAGGCCATTGCCTTACCTGCCTACCCTTTCAGCCGGCCCTGGGCCTATCTTTTAATAACATTTTATATTAACCTTAGCCAAATCATAATTTCGCTTCAATTGGATAGCCTGTCGAACATCGACAAGAGAAAATCTGATGAAAAGATATAATGAATGTTTTCAGGACTTGATAGTTTGTTTACACTTTGATCAATCTCTGTTGCTTCATATATAATTCTAGGAAAAATATATAAAGTCGTTATTGTAGGAAAATAGGCATATATACGCAGCGGAAGCAAGCAACCAAGATCATATACTTACATGTAAACTAGACAAACATAATCAAACACGAGATTGTAACATTAACCTTTTGAAGCTGTTGCACAAATCTTCAATAGCGGCCGTGCTCTCCAGGCCTACGATCTTAACGTGTATCCTGAACTTCTATGAACGAAATACTTGAGTGGCAGGTATTGCGGCTAAAGAATAAATATCACTTAGGGTTGAATGACTTTCTTTATATACACAAGTTTTTAGGGTAAAACCCTAGCCAAAAACGTGTAGCAAGGATATTATTTTTCCTTTTATTTTCCTTGTTCTAGAATATTCAGGCACAACAGGGACCACAGATTTAATAACGAGGCTTCCTATTGCTGTATTAATTCGGAATGTGAGTGAATTAATCGTACCACAATAAATTACAATTTATTCCACTAAAAATTTGTAATTGCACTCCTCTGTTTAATTTCGAAATCATTCATTAAAACTTATTTAACTCCCCATGTTAAGATTACAGATACCAATCAAATAAATTAAATTACTGACAATTTAATTCATCGACTAATTTAATCCTTTATACTTCCGCTTAACTTATTTCATGTGACGGATACAAAATCCACCTACAGGGTTTTCACATGATTTTATATCATTTATGATTTTTTAAATCTTCTAGTCTTGTATTACCTTTTTTGAATTTATTAATGTGAGTCGGCACAAAGCTGGATACATGTACATCCACAAAAAAGTGAAACATTAAATGCCGTGTAATGAACTAAGAAAAGTAAGCATGGATTCGGGCTTTAACACATTTTCTGCTGTCATGTTGCACCAAACACTAAGCAAAAACATACACTTGAATTTACTCTCAGTAATTTTTAATAAAAGTTAAAAATGTCCAAGATTAGATTAAAAAGAAAAATTAGTTAATAAAATAGTGAAAACGTCTCGTGAGGGTCAAAAATCACGTGTTTACATATATGAGTAAATAAAAGAACATCAATCGATTATTAAACAGTAGTATTGGTGGACTAATTTAATTAAGCTCCCTTGCGGATGATTTGAGATAAAAAAATTTGGGGATCAATGTATTAATGTACAATTTTCATTTATTAATTCAACGAAATTATCTTCTTTTTTCCATATAAATCTTGACTATTGAAATAAAAAAGGAACATGATTTATGCTTGTTAAAATCGTTGTCCAGGACTTAATTAATTTTTTCTTGAGGTACATGATTGAAGACAACCTTGGATCAGTGAGCAATGCACATCTAGTCTATGCTGATTTAAATGATGCTACAAGTAAAGGTTGTCTAGAGTTAGCGAAGTCTATTTCTAAGGAGGTTGATTCCACTATAATAGGGAAACATACAGCCATTTGGAAAGAGCACAAACCATATAAATATCTCACTTCATGAAAAACAGAGAGTCTCAACATATAAGTCAACAAATATCTCAGTTCAACTATACAATTTTTCTATGAAGGATGTTAGATCAGAGATTTTCCTTGGAGACATTGGCCTTGTGATATTAAGAGCTGAATCTTTCAAGAAGGAGGCATTGAGGTAAAATCTTT
This sequence comes from Lycium ferocissimum, assembly GCF_029784015.1. NCBI lineage: Eukaryota > Viridiplantae > Streptophyta > Magnoliopsida > Solanales > Solanaceae > Lycium > Lycium ferocissimum. Next base: position 26,148,885 of record NC_081353.1, on the reverse strand, counting down.
CTTATGATTTTAAGTTGAGGGGACTTCAAAAACTGTATGAGGTTATGACAGAAGTGGAGTGGTAACAGGAAATACATGTTCATTGTCAAAGGATAGTAATAAGAATTAAGGGATGTCGAAAGAGAGGTTGAAGATCGCGTATGATAGACTGTGGAAGGAGTAGAGGAATTCTTTCCAGGAATTTAGGACCTGGTTCTTATGATCTTTCTGATGTTGAGAAGCAAATCTGAGCATAAGACTTCTGCGTGTTATTAAATAAATCTATTCCCTCAAACTTTTTGTTTTTACTTCGTTCTCTAAATTGAATCATTCTCTGATTTCACTAGTTATCTTATTATTTTCCTCCGACAACTATGTTTTCATTTAAAACAACTTCACTATAAATCTCTTCTTAATTCTGTTCTTTGAAGAAAGTCACTATAGAATCTCCTCCTTGATTCTTATTTTTCTCTTCTCTAATTTAAGATTGTAACGTTTCATGTAATTACAGTAGTGGACTACAGAGCCCTGCTTTGGAGCTACGTCGATCACTGCAAAAAAGCTCAATATAGTATTAGTAATGGAGCTAACAATATAATGTGCTGAGATTTCCTATTATTTGGTGTTCTCTCTCTAAGAACATGTCAGAAGCTTCACTCCTTTTAATAATGTCAGGAAGTACTATTATTCCAAGTTTTTTAACCTCTTGGAAACTAATACCTTGGAGAAGAATGCAAGAAAAGCAAGAATTTTTTTTTTAACCTTTTGGCTCCATGAGTTATCAAAGGGATCTACTTTTCTCATTTCATGCAAAGAAAAAGTCTTTGCAAGTCATCTTAACATAACTAAACACCCTTATTATTGTCTACCTTGGCTAATAAAGAAACTTCACACACAGTTGACAATTAAAACAATCGACCCAACCATATTTTATTGGACAAATCTTTTATACTATGAAATTAAGAAATAAGGATACCAAAGATTATGAAATATAGTGAGTAAGATTTCTATCAATAAAAGTCAAGAGAGATCCAAATAGTTTCACCAATCCCTTTCCTTATTTGAAAAAAAAATAGGGTCTCGTATTCGGAATCCACCAACCCGAGTAAATCAGATTCAGATTTGGGTCACGTAAATCTCATAAAGATGCACCTTTCCATAAAAAAAACTTCTTCATTCTCAGAAATTTCACCATTTGGATTCTCTAAATGTCGTTGAATTGGATTTATTCTGTTAATACTGCATTGGTTCGTTAATTGCTTCCAAATCGTCTTTAGACAAAAATTGTGCTTTCAGCCATATAGTCCCAAACCCCGCGCATAGCGGGAGCTTAATGCACTAGACTTGGCCTTATAGTCTAGTGACTTTCGATGTTTGATTATTTATAGCAATCAAGGGGCGGGCTTATTCTCCCAAGTCCCACCATCAGAATACATATATCAAGTAGATAATTAATACACAACAAATCGTAGGTAAGCACCTAGAAGAAAAAATTGAACCCTTGTTTTCAACAAACTATATCGCGAGAATGACTTTAATTCGAAAAACTACAGGTAGAGATTTGGAGATATTGTATATACCTGATGTACTATTCATATGTTTCACCACCATTTTGGATGTCATCAAAATCTCTGCAGCGTCAATAGAGGATTTATTTTGAAAATAAAAGGAAAAAAAAATGAAAGATGGTTAAGGAAGCTCTCAAAATCACAGAGAACTGATAAAAAATTACGGTAAAACACCAAACATACTACCCAAGGCAGAAGCCGCTATAAGAAGAACTCAGGATTCAGGAAATGGGTACGGACACAAACGGAAGAAAGAATGAAAGCAGGACAGTACATACAAACCAAGCAGCCGCTTTCCTGTTGTCATGGTAAGAGCACAATACTGCTTCCTATCAAAGGCGGAGCCAGGATTTGAAGTTTGTGGGTTCGGGATTCTAATTCGTTTAAGGTACTGGGTTCTAAAGTCACAATTTATACATATTCAACGAATTTTTCAAGACAAATACAGGGTTTGAACCAACGTTATTGGGTTCGGCCGAACCCGCAAACCGTAGTGGCTCCCGCCCCTGCAGTTCCTATGCACACAACTGTAAAATGAGTACATTTGTATTCATTCTGAACGGGATACACGTAAGTTAGTTACATATAGTAGATAGAGTACACAAGGCAATATTGCCCTCAAATATGAATTTATTGTAAAAAAAATTGACATGTTGATACTGGATCTCAACTGGCGTTTCTATATGGTAGAAATGTCTTCAAGCCTTAATAATTTGTTTGAACTTTGATTAATCTTGAATTCTCCACATTGCGGACAAATGGTCGTCTCTCTTATTGTAAGTAGTTGGGACAGTATGTCATAATAATAACAGCAAAGACAACAACACAAATAGTATCATTGTGAGAGCAAGGAATAGAATTACATAGTAACATAGATTTGCACTTCTATTTCATATCACTGTACTTGAAAAAGCAACGACAAAGGACAAGCCCCTTTTGCCAGAAGAAAATATTATGTAACTAACCCAAAAATAAACAATTTACTTTGATGAAACATAATAATGAAAGGTTTCCTAAAGTTTATATTATAACTTTAAGATGAAATATTGACGATGGATCAAGCAGATAACAACTTCTATCAAAGTCTTGAAAGCCATTGGCAACCACTGGCAGAGATGGGAACGCTAGGCCACTAATAAAGGAAGTGATCGCATAACATATACTTACTTCCTACCTCACGCAGTTTCACATTTTCAAAATCATACCAATAGTAGTTATTGTATGCTTCTAGGAAAATTAGGTGGGAGTTGCATGGATGAAGATGTCCAAAGGAAATCAAGAGCCATGCCCAATGCGAGTATTAAGATTGTTTTGGTTCATCTCTGTCAAACTCACCTTATGTTTCAGCACCCATTCAACAGCACTACTTTTGTAGCCGCCTGAAAAAACCCAAACTTCTATATGGCTTTTACCACTTCTAGCGTAATGAATATTGCCCTCAAAAAAAGCCAATCGAGAACACTTGTGCTCATTGCTTCACCATCTTTAGGCAATTTCAGTAGTTGTATGTTCTCTTCCTCATCTATAGTCATCTTGGATGAATCATAAGCCACTAAGAACTCTCGTTGGTCATACCAGTAAATCACATCCGCATCCTCTAGGCAAAGCCAAGAACATTTGCCACCAACAATTCGAAAGGCAAGCTAGATACAAGATGTGACCGCTCCATTCACCATTCAAAGGAAAACGTCTCTGTCTCGCAGGTGGTACTCGTAATCTTTGTTAGTGGTTTTGGCACACCAACTCGGAGTATTTCATAGTCGATGCCTCTATCATCATTCCTTTTGCAAATAAATGTAACCGCTACACATCTGTAACCCTTGTGGGATGAAATTGAATTCTCTAGTGATCACTGAGTTGTATACAACATATTTCAAATTTTCCTTGAACTGGTACCAGTATCCACGCTTAGAGAAGCAGCTAAACTTGCATAAGAGAGTAAATGAATCAAAGTTAATTTCACAAAGAAGATAATTTCAATTTTAAGTAATAAGGTTTATTTGATTACAGCAGGTCCAAAGGTGTAATATTCAAGCAAATTTCTAAACCTCACTAGACACATAAGAAATTGGACCTAATTGAAATAGATGTTAAATTTATTACGAAACTAGTATACGTACCGGCGCGATGCGCGGTTGTCTCAAAAAAAGAAAAAAAAAAAGAGGGAGATAATTTAACAATCTTATCTTTAAGTTGATCATTTTGAATAGAGCTAACAAAACATAAGTGTACTCTTCTTAAACAATATATATTTAGGTACAACATAATTAATTGTAATATAAATGTGATAAGAAGCTTTTATACACAACAATGATATATACGAGTGTAATCGCACAAATAGGTGGGGCACGGGAAACAAAAGAACTTTATTTTGAAGCATAATATTTTTTTAACGTGGGTGAATTACTTTTTAGCATCAAAATTTGATGTCAAAGTGACCATAAATCATTTGATAAAGGAGAATGCACAAATACATGAGCATCATGCTCTTACAACTGTAAACATTATATTATCCAATCAAATTAATTTGTGATCATCTTGCAGTGAAATCTTCTTTATAGCATTGTGCAAAGCGCTTCTCTCAACTATATCATTGTCCAAAGAAATTTAAATTCAGAAGTTCACATATCAGAAAAAATTTATGCATGTAAAAATACTTATAGTCACAAAACAGCTATACGAAGAAGGTATTGGGAGTACACAACTTTCACGTTATCTCTTCTATGTTTGTATGTAACTAATATGTGAAATTGTTACACCAATCATCTTAAACTGAAATTTTAAATTTTGGAGAAACTTAAACTTCACAGACTTCTATTTATTACGAAAATATCACCAGAGCTTCCAATGCATCCTTTGTTGAAGTATTAAAAGAGGTAGTTAAAGATCTTTGCATAAAAGAAGATGATTTGCTTGATGAATTGTTCCGTGATCATTATCTTGATCGAATAATTGTAAGCGTAACAATCCCCATGTAAGACAACGCCAAAACCAAGTATTATTGAAAAGACCATATAGAAGCCAACATTTAGCACCAATAATGCCTAAGAAATAATGTCTAATAGCTCTATTGTACCCGTTTGCTGGTATTGTATGAATAACATCAGCGAGAGGCACATCTTCATTTACTCCATATTGTGATGTTAGAAAATCATAAAAATCTCAAGCTATTGGATTAGACCAGTAGTGCTAAAAATTACACATGACTTCATAGACATTCTTATCACTAAACATTAATTATTTTCATATTTTTTAATTTATAATTTAATCATAGTAAATTATGATTTAGGTTTTCCCAGTAAGTGGTTTACTTATGGTCCAAACAATGTTATGTATTATCGTGATTCCACATTTGTTTAGTGTATAAATAGAAGTTTTTTTTATTATTTTATCATAAAATCTATTAATATTTTTAATAATTGTTAGTTTAGTATTATATGCAATAAACATTTATTTATATTTTCTATTTGAAAATTTTATTATATTTTATAATTTTATTTTGTTGTAGCATTTTGTTTTGTTTTTCCATCTTTTATTTCAGTTACATGATCTTATTCATAGTATAACTTTACTCTTCCAGCGGTTCAAAATACTTCTTCAATTCAAATTCAATTAAGTATTATCTCTTTTAAAAAATATTTTTGTATCTTTTTCTCTTTACCTAATTAAACATGTGAACATGATATATTAATTTGCGGTAAATTGAAAAGGATGAATATTTGTCTTTACCTTAGAGAGGGAAAGACATGTTTGGGATTATCATGTTATGGAACATGTGATAATCACACCACAAATCCTATACATTCCATTACATATTGGTTTAAATTACCCCGTTAAAGAAATAAATCTTTGAGTGACAAAAGCTCCCATTCATTGGAAGGCAATACACAATTCAAATCATTATATTACATGTATCCTTTACAATATATGAAACTTTGGAAGGTGAAATTGCTACTTCAATTGAGCACCCAACCACATGATGTATATTGTCGAGCATAGAATTATCTACTTTTAACTTTGCACCACATATGATGATAAGGCGTAACATGTGAACATGATATATTGAGTTGCGGTAAGTTGAAAAGGATGAATATTCTTTTTCTGTTGTTGTTCTAAAAAAAAAAAAAAAGAATTATTAGAGTCCATAGAAGTAAAAAATAAATGAGCTAAAGTCTATATAAACGGAGAAATAACTTTTTCTCATATAAAGTAAAATAGTACGAAAAAGTAAAAAATGTGATTAAGAATAATTGCAAGGCAACATCAATTTAAAGCTAAATTAGAGAAAAATCAAATAACTTTATCTTTCATTTCTAATTCATCGTTTTTTTTTTTTAATCTCAGTTACAAAGAACTCTTATTAGGTTTATATTACATCTTCAAATTTCAAATTAAAAACTGACCACATCTAATTCAAAAGAGTTTATATTTTCATTCAAAATTTAAAATTAATCATATTAAATTCAAAATATTCATAAAAAAATTTGGCTATGTGTTGTGTGTTCATTGCTACATAAAGAAAGTTTTCTACTAATCTCGATTTTTATGAGTTAGCGTGCATTTTTATTTGCTTAATGGCTCAAAAGTTACGATGTTATGATAATATGACTTAATTTTATTAACAATCTTCTGAACAATTCTTCTCTTAAATAAAAGAGGACAAAAGAGAATATGGATAAATACAATTTAAATTTGTCTTCAGCTTTTTAAACTTTTGGTAGTACTTCATACAAAAATTTTGCCAGTCAAATCTAAAACAAAAAATAATAGTAGATTTTTTTTTGTCATAAGTTTCCAAATCTATTACTATTAATTAACTTCAACTTATAAAAACGGAAAAAAAAAACTACTATGTCCAATAGAAGAGGAAATCGAGTGATTAGTGGTGCTGAAATTGCTTACTCCCATGCATGCCAAGGCACAAGTATAAAAGACATTTAAGTACTCTTAAGTGGACAGTAGATAAAATGGAAGTCATGTGAATATGAAAAGAAAAAAAAATTCAAAAAGAAGAATGAACAAAGTACACTATATGAATACCCGAAACCATATCTTTGGAGGAGCCTTTAGTGAAGACTTCTGCCATTGCAATGCGTGATATTATAATTAACCTCATTTGGGTTATAATTGGTGAACAAATTCATGGTTAGCAGTTAAGACATATAGTGCATAAAAGAAATCATTCTACTATAGGTTCTTACTATGTTAAAAGACCCTAGCAGAGTGCTGCAGAAGCTTCTTCATATGACAAAACAACATTCCCTATGTTATATCCTTTTTCATATGTATAACTTTATGCTCCATGGCCACGGGTCTTATATCATCGCCACCTACATATTAATGGAAAAAGGAATTAAGCATCATTCAAAGGCATGGACTAACTATGACTAGTCACAAAAGTCAATAACTTCATTGTGATGATAAAAAGTCAGGGCAATATTTCTATGATAAACATAAAAATACCAAGTATCCAGACATGTTATCTTCTTGCTTCAAGTACTAATACCACAGAACAACATGGAATTGTGAAGTAAAAAAAAGTTAATGTACTACTAATGGAAAAAAAATAATCTGAAACATATAGCCAAAAGTATTTACATATTACTTGTCCGATGCTTCCAAAAAGTTCTTGGAGTTCTTCAATGGTGACATGAGAGTACTTTGCTGTAACTACCTACTTCTTTTACCATGGGAGAGAAGTTTCTCACTTTTCCTTAGAAAGGGCTCTCATGAAGAGCCAACCATTCTATTCTATAACTTTTAAAGAAAAATGTTTTTTATGAAAGCACATCTTCATCTGAATAGAGAAGTTGCCCTCTTATAAATTAAATTTGTTTTAAATGTAGCAGTTAATTAGTAGTTAATCGTGGGAGTGGACAATTTGCAACCCTTCTTTATAGTGAATTTGAATTTTAAAAAAAATTAACCACTCTCAATCAAAAATTTAAAATTCAAACTTTTGAAAATTAATTCAATTCCATTGGTTGCCACGTGAAACTTGAAAGACTCTAATGGTGTATATTTGTGAGTTGAAGGTTGTGTGTGATCATGAAAGAGTAAAATGAGGAAAATGGGGAAGTTACAAACGTGGGGCTTTGGGGTTGGTTTTGGTTGTTTTTTTTTTTTTTTTTTTTTTTTTGCGTCTTTTAAATGTGAGTTTATATATAGATGTGTCCAATAGGGTTGAGAGAATTGGGTAAGGAGGAGTCTAGTTGGTTTCTAAGTTTACACAACTTTTGTTGCAATAATGCAGCCACAGAAGCTGTCGCTCCGTACGTGTAATTTAGCGACAATTTTTTGGGAATAGTATAACATGGATAACATTTTTAGTAATTTTTAAGAATAGCAATTTCCACCTTCATTTTTCATTTTTCAATAGCTAATAACTAATTATTAACTAATTAACTACTTTTTGTCCTAAAACTATCCTCTTTTTAATAATATATAGATATTAGCATAAAAATTGGGGCCAAAGTCATGTCTTGTGATCAGGCAGCAATAAATAAAGCACTTGTAAGAGGAAAAGATGCAAAACTTAGGGTGTATTCGGTACGGAGAAAATGTTTTTCAATTTAGGTTGGTCTAATTCTTTTTGAAAAAAATTTCTCTAGAAAATAAATTCCTTAAAGTGAGGAAAATACTACTCCAATGGAAGTAGGAAAACAAGTCTCACAAATAGTGTGTTTTGTATGATGGAAGATGTTTTCCATGGAAAATTTTTTTCTAGAAAATGATTTCTTGGAAAACAAGTGATATTCCCACTTATTTTTTTGTGTTTGGTTGGATGTGAAAAATATTTTCTAGTGTTTAGTTTGACGGAAATCTGCAAATCCAACCCTCAACCACACGCTGCAACCCCCCAACTCCCTACCTTTCACCTCCTACCCCCCCCCCAGGAAAAAAAAAACCCCATTCCCCACCCGGCACTTTGAAAAAGATGCTACTTTCACAAAGTAGCTATTTTTATAAGATAACCAACTATGTGCATACCTTTGCAAGGAGACTTTTTCCAAGACAACCAAAAAGTGACTATGTTTGCAAGGTAGCCATTTTCAAAAGTGACACAAAAAATGGTTATTTTTGTAAATTGACCGTTTTTGAAAAGGGACATAAAAGTTGCTACTTTGCAAAACTATATTTCTTGCAAAATGACTGAAAATGTAAACTTGCAAAGTAGCAACTTGTTTGTAATTTTTCAAAAAATGGCTACTTTTACAAAAGTTATTTTAAAAAATAGCTACTTTTGCAAAGTAGTTAGTTTTAAAAGTAGCTACTTTCACAAAATGACTATTTATGAAAATTGGCTACTTTCATAAAGTGACTATTTTTAAAAAGTATCTACTTTCTCAAAGTGGCTATTTTTCTAAAGTGACTATTTTCTTAGATGACTACTTTTGCAAAATGACTATTCTTGAAAAGCGACTCTTTTTTTTCGCGAAGTAATATTTTAAAAAATGGGCATACTGCAAAGTTGCTATTTTTTAAAGTTACTACTTTCACAAAGTGCCTAGTTTTGCAAAGTTGAGAGATAGGGGTGGTGGTAGGGAGGTGAGAAGTAGGGGTTGGGGGTAGGTGGTGATATGGGTAGGGGTGGGGAGGAGGGTAGTGGGGGTGGTGGGAAGGGGTGCGGGTACTAGGGGTGTAGGGCAGTTAGGTGGTGGGGTGGGGTGGAGTGGGGGTAGTTTAGGTGGTGTAGGGCTGGTGTATGGGGTAGGGAGTGGCGATGGCGGGGTGTGAGAAGGTCGAGGGTAGGGTTAGGGGGGTGTGGGTGGGTGGGAGAGATAATAAAGGCAATGTTATTCTTTGTGGAACTTGTTTTCACTATCTCCATTAAGAAAATCATTTTCCGTTTTAACTTGTTTTAAGAAAAATTTTCCAAAATATTTTGGCCAACTAAATATGGGAAAACATTTTCGAAACATTGGAAAACACCTTAAAGGGATAAGGTGGGATATCCCACCCTTGGGATTATCTTCATTTTGTCTGCTTTTAGTAGGAGGTATAAATTTATCACGGGATAAATTTATCCTCCTATCAAATCTGATCAAAAAATTGAATACAGGATATCTCACCATTTTTAGCATGCACCAAACATTATAGTACAACCTTATTATATGGAGAAATATGAGGTTGCATAGGACAGAAAGAGTGCCCCCCCATAAAAATTAGAAACAACCTTTTCAAAGGTAGATTACTACATATTTCGGATTTACACATTGAGTCCATCAATTTCGTTTATTTTACCTTCTTTCCTTTTTTATTATATATTAAAAATATAAGTGACATAATTTTATTTGAAAACACTTTAATTCTTATTGTATCTTTTATAACATGCTCTTACGAGTAGGGGTGTTATGAAAACCATTAAATCGAACCAAACCGAAAAAAATAACCGATATTTCTTTAAGTTTGATTTTTAATTTTTTAAAACCGATGTGTTTAATTTAATTTTAATTTTAAGTTAAAAAAAATCGAATCAATAGATCATACAAATACTATCTAAAAATTATAATTTTACACACTTACACACACATATATTTTCTTTTGGATTTTATTTTAAATTATTATAGTATTTTACGTTTTTTTTTTTTTTTTTTTTTTTTTTTTTTTTTTACTAGTATCCTAAGTTAACAAGAAAATTCAAAGAACAAAATTGTCCCTATATGGCCCATAGGAGGACCTTTGGCATTCGACACTTACCATTCATGTCCTCTTTGCTGGACGAGTTCAAGAGCAATTATAAGACCAAAACTTTTGAGCTTTCACAAATTGCAGGTAATGTAATTGAGTTTACATATATGTTTTCATTAATTTGCTTTTTTACTAGTTTTAAATATAAAATCTATATTATGTATGATCAGTCTCTAGGATAATATGCTTGTATCATGTAATATCTATATTATATGAAGAGAATATTATACTTCCTTCACTTCATATACTAATTCAACTGTATCATGTACTCCTGGTCTCTAGGGATGTCTACCAAAGAGTATATTATAATGAGCATTTATATTTAACAAATCAAACAGTCTTATTAAACATCAAAAAAATTGAAAAGCCCGGAATTGGTTAGATACGTGTGTGTGCGCTCATGCGTGTCAAAAAGGGTGAAGTACATATCTACAACAGCTTGAGCTAATCATGGTTGGTTTTACAAATTGCAAACTAAGGTCCTAAAAATAGGGAATTGAAGTCAAAGTTTCATATTCCTGTTGGATATGCTTGAAATGCTCAACTTTAAGATTAGCAAACTAATGCAAAGTCGAATCCGAGACTTAATATATTGGATTGAGTATACATATAGGATGGATCTATACAAAATTTATTGAATTCACAGCAACCTATAACCAACCCTCTAAGTCCGCTCCTTGACTCCAACTTCTAAGGATGGTGGATTTGGATTGAAAGTCCAAAAGTTAGGAGTTATAATCTGAAAAATCAATTTAATCTAGCAATTATAGTTAATCGATTAATGATAGAAGTAGGATAAAATAATCTCTATGATGATCAGTTACAATTTGAATAATGACTCAAATTATTTTATAATGACTCAAGTTCCAAATGAACTTGTGTGAAAGTGAAATCTTCTAGACAACTTTAACTTAGACCATGGTCTAAATTTTGGTCGTAAATGTTTTTCATATGTAGTTCAATTTCACAAGCTAAGGTATCGTAATTTGATAGGAGGTTTTAGAGAAGATAATACTAGTATTAGCTTTGATTTAATTTTTTATTTGTCCACTTTAGCATATTAAGTTTTTTTTTCTTCTATTTTTACTTTTAACATTAACTACTCATTTCCTAGAACTTTTGAAATAACAATATTCATCAATATTATGGAAATGTACACTCTATTTATTATTTCTTAAGAAGAGCGTAAAACTTATTACGTACAACAAGTAAAATGAATAGAGGGAAAAATATTTTAAAGTAAAAGTTACAAGACTTTTGTAAAAAACGAGAAGAGAACTTTTTAGCCATGTGATCGATTAATTATGTCGTCAATAGTAAAAAAAAAAAAAAAAAACTAACACTTTGCATGTCAAAAATTTCGTAAGAAAAAGACTTTTAAAAAGTTTTTTTTGATTTCTCAAAAACAAGCTTTAAGGTCTCGTAATAGAATTTTGCTTTAAAGAACAATTGTGTTAAGTCACCCCTGAGTATTATTCCCTCTTTAAATGGGGTAAGCTCGTGTTGTAGAAATCTCCAACAGCAACGTTATGTTATTTTCATGGTCTAAATATCTCCATTGTCTAATTGAATAGCTATAACATTTAAAAAATTGGGACTTCAGCAAACTCTTACATACCAATTAGATAAAAAAATGGGGTCCTCGGGAACTACATACGTGAACTAAGGATATTTCCTATATTTTCGTATAAAATGCTATCAATCAATTATTTAGATTATTGATAATAGTCACATAATAAGCATTTAGTTAGTTGATTTAGAATAGTTGAAATTTAGACCACCGTTTTAGAAGAAACTGCACGGCTCCTAAATAATTATGACCAAATTTTAGATCGAAAATTGTCCCGGCAAAACTTTTAGGGGACATTTGGTTGGGTGTATAAATAATAAGAATCCATCAATAGGTTATATAAAGTAATCTTAGATTAAATATGTTGACATTAGTTTTTTGTCGATTTTGCTGATTTGTTGTATTAAATGAATATGTTGTATTAGAATAATAATAGTACTGAATAGGTGTAATTAGAATAGAAATAGTGTTGGTATTGTTAATGTCAAGTGGTATTATTAGTTCATTTTCCCTTTTAAAAAAGGGCAGGTTACACATGTGGTTGGCCAAAATAATTACATTCGCTAATCAAATATAAAAAACATATACACTACTATTATGTATCAATAAAAATATTTTATGTATATTATACGTTAATATACAAAAAATATATACTTATTGGCTATTATTTTGATGGGAGTTATTTATGTCAATTTCTCATTTATAAATACACACATAATTAGTAAAGGAAGTCAGAAAACACAAAGCGAGAAGGGGGTGGTGGAGGAGGAAGAGCGCGGAGAAGAGAGGAAGGCTGGATTTACTTCCACTTGTGACGCAAAAAAGGTTACAATTTGCAAAGAAAGGGACAAAATATAAACGGAGGCCTAAAAGGGCCACTAAGCAACACCGATCCAACATGTGAACTTAACAACAATATATATACAAGTTCACGAAAATAAAGTGTGAAAAGAGCAAGGTTGTTTAAATGTAGAACTGATTTTTCACCCAGTCACTCAATTAGTAGTGATTATCTCGAAAAGTCACTTATTTATTGAAGGAAATTGGAATCAAGAAGAAAGATAATTTTCCGAGATAATAACTATTAGTTAATTAATTCTCCAAGATATCAACCCTTCAAATGTATTGCTATTGGACGATGTGACCATCTTTTTATAGTTAGAAATTACTTTACTAGGTATCTCATAAAATTTCTTCCTCAATATATGTTGGGCAAGCAAAACATTCATTCAACTAAATTCCAAACCTTAAATGAAAACCAGGAGGCATCAAATATTATTATATACAATCTAGAACCGAGACATTTATTCATATCACTGCAATTGGAACATAATAATAAAAGATTACCTATATATATAAGTTTGAATCACTGACTTCTCGCTCGAGGATCAAGCGATAATTTCTGTCAAAGCCTTGAAATCCATTGACTAGCACTGGCAGAGTTGGGAGCACGACTAGGCCGCTCATAAAAGAAGTGATCGCACGACCTAGTACATGACCTATCAATTGCTACCTCCTCATCCAATTTCCCGCTTTCAAAATCGCACCAATAGTAGTTATGAAGTGCACCTAGTAAAATCAGTTTCGAGTTGTGTGGATGAACATGTCCAATCTGGAAAAGCCAATAGCCATCTTTCCCAATGTCAACTTTATTAGGATTGTTTTGGTAAATCTCAGTGAAACTTACCTTATGTTTTAGGACCCATTGATCAACACTACTACTAGTACTACTTTTGTAGCCGCCTGACAAAACCCAAAGTTCTATGCGAGTCTTATCGCTTCTAGCATAATAGATTTTGCCACCTAAACCCAATCAAAAACTCCAGGCGGTTGTTTTACCAACTTTAGGAAATTTTAGTAGTTGTATGTTAATCTCCTCATCATCTTTACCCGCCTTGGATGATCGATCATAAACCATAAGAACTCGCACATGTCATACCAGTAAATCACACATCCTCCTAGCACAAAGGCCAGGAGCATTTGCCGCTGCCAAGCATATATAAAGGCAAGCTAGATGGAATGAGACCGTTTCCATTCACCGGTCACTGGGAAAATGTCTCTATCTCATTAATGTGGTATCAGATGTTACAGATAATTTGGCACCAACTCAATTAATTTCATAGTTGATCTTATCAAGCGATGCACGATCATCATTCCTTTTGTAAATGAATGTAAGCGACACATTTTTGTAAACCTTGTGGGGTTTTGGGATGACATTGAATTCTTTTTGTAACAGGGTCGCATACAAAAAATGAATTTTCCATGAAAAAGTCAGGGCTACAGAGAATAGCCCGTTGAAGAGCCAACGATAGGCTTCCAAGGCATGTCGAGGAAACTAAGGGAAAGCGTCCAATACTGCTCCATCCATTCCTTCTTCTTTTTTCTTCAGAGCAATGAAGAAATGTAGCTGATTTAGATTTATGGAGAGGCTGCAAAAAAAACCCTTACCACAGGAGCATGTAAGCTTGCATTAGAGACCAAATATTTCACACTGGATTGCATTAAAGATAAAACAAGAAAGATTACAATAATAAGAAAATTGATCACAACAACTAGTCCAAGAATAATGACTTATTATCCAACGGGGGCGTCCAGAATTTGAGTTTATGAGTTCAAAACCCCTTTGTTAATTTGTACACCTAGATTGGCCACTATATCCAAGCAAATTTGTACACCTCACTCAAGCACATCAAATTTTGGGACCTTATTGAAGATTGTTGGTGTTAAATCTATAACACCAACATTAGCAGAAAACTTTGGGCAAAGTCATCAAGAGCAATAAAGCACTTGTTAAGAGCAAAAGCTAGCGAAACTTATCCAGAAAAATACACACAATCAATAGGTTTAACTAGAGTCAAGATACCCTTCAGAAACAAAACAAATAAATAAACGAATGAAAATGGAGAACTGGTATTCTAACAAGCATTTCTCGAGACAAACTGGAGAAGATTATTACGTAATGTTTTATCTTCTTTTGGGACCTTTAAAGAAAAACAAAAACTAATTTTTTTGGAGGCAGAGATGAAGCTTACCTTGAAATGGGCTCTTCCTCCATGATTCTTGTGCTACTCACAAAAGCCCTAATCTTTCTTGAATTTTATGAAATAAGTCTAAGTCTTCTTAAAACTGATTTGGCTTTAGTTAAGCTTGCTCTAATCTATAAATACATATAGATCTTTGAGAGTTGAAAAAGTCTCATACACAAAAGGAGTAATGAAAGGCAGGTATATAGTTCGTTTGCATGCATATTTTGATTTGGTCATGGTGGATGTACTGTTACTTTTTTTTTGGGCTGAACACATCATAATCCCTTAAATTACTCAGTAAATTTTATTTAGATAATGAATTATTAATTCAATTGAGTACTTATAGGGATACACGTGATAAAGTATTCTATTAGACACTTTTGGCTCATAATTTGAAAAAGTTTCTGTGCGTGTTCACAAGTATCAATTACGTAGATAAGTTAATCACACCAATTACATCTCATCCTTTAATTATACACATCTACATCAATTGAAACATGCATCAGAGGTTTTACAGTTTAGTGGAACATGCGTATTTTTCAATTAAGCCGTCTTATGGGGATTTGGCAAAATATAGACTTTTGAATTAAAGTCATTAATTTTTTTAGTTAGTTTGTTTTAAAATTTCTTTCAGTTAAATATATAATAAATTAATATTTTGTTGAGATTGTTGATATTAGGTTAGACGTT
>NC_081353.1:26095050-26133261 GCF_029784015.1 Lycium ferocissimum | reverse complement strand
GGCATACACTCACCAAAAGGAAACAAAATTGAGTTTTAAGACTCGCAGCCGAAAATTTAAAACTTTTAACCAAATACGAAATTTCAAAAGATAATATTTTTTTTCATTAGACAAATTAACTAGACCATGTCATAAAGCTAAAGAAGTGAAATTAAATGAAAGAAGAGGGTATATATTTGAGAAGGGGGTAAATAAACACCAGGTACTTATTGTAGAATTTTCTTGACTTTCCTTTTGCAACCTTTGCAGTGAATGGAAACTTCGAAGACCAATGTCTATAGAAAACTAAGAAGAAAATTGAATAATTTTCTAAGAACCCTAATAAGAAGATGAAGAAGAAGGGCGGCGGCTAATTTTTTGATGAAACGGGTTGGAGGGTTTCCTAGTTTATTAAATGGTTAGTTGATGGGGGCGGGTCGGGTTGTAGGGAAAGTGGGTTGATCCGTTCAACATTTTTAAAAAATAATTAAATTAGTTAATTATATATGGCAACCAATTAAAAGCTGCCACGTGTTTAATGAATGAGTGAAATGAGTCTGTTAGCAATAAGGGTATTTTAGACCTCATAGGTAGACGGTAAGGGTATTTGGAGGCTCAAAGGTGGATGGAGGGTATTTTTACACCAATTTCAATAGTTCGAGGGTATTTTAGGCGCTTTTCCGTTAATTCAGGATTCATCAGACATTCTTTGGTTATTATACTAAGATGAAAAAGATATGGGATAAACTGGACATCCGATACACCAAAGCAACTTGTTCTTGGGCTTGCATCTGTGGAGGAAAAGAAAAAATGAACAAATCATTGTAGGATGAGAGATTGGTGCAATTTCTCATGGGTTTAAATGATGTATATGGCCTGGAAGAAGCAATATCCTCATGATTTCACCTCTACCCAATGTCAATCTTGCTTATTCTCTCTTAATGCAAGATGAGAAATAGAGGGAAAGTTACATGAATGGTAATTTTCCTGGAAATTCTAGCTCCTTCATGGTCACACAACGATATCCTATGGGAAACAGGTCTTTTTCTACTGATTCTAAGGGTAAGAAGGGTAATATAATTTGTTCTAATTGCAAGAAACTAGGCCACCTTTGTGGACAAATGCTATAGGATTATAGGATTTCCACCTGATTTTAAATTTTGGTAAGAATGCTAAAATTAAAAAATGTGAGAAGCAATGCAATAATAACAGAAACAGAATAGACAACCTATGAAGGAAACCAAGGTGGAAACAGTTCAATCTCATAAGATCAGTTCATACAAATGATGCAAATTTTCCAGAACATGTAGGATGTTGGACAGAATGCTTCTTCCTCAGATGTTCATGCTAATATTGTCCAGTGTGCTGGTAACCTATTCAGGAATCCAGGCCTATCGTTCTCTCATTAACACTAGCTCTTGGATTATTTATTCAGGAGCCTCTGAACACATGTCATTTCACCCCAAATTCTTTACCAAACTTACTCCTCTAAATTCACCTTTATTTATCAGATTACCTAATTCTTCTAAAGTTAAGGTCACACATTCAGGCAGTGTGACTCTTTTTCCTGATCTTATTTTGCAAAATGTTTTACTTGTTCCATCTTTCATATTAGTCTAATTTCCATACAAAATTTTTGCAAATAATTCTCTTGCATTCTAAGTTTTTCTTCTTCTTTATGTTTTCTACAGGACCCTTTAGTGAAGACCCCTCTGGTTCTTGGTGCAGCAAGAGATGGAGTTTACCTGTTACCACATCCTATCAGTCAATCCAAGAATTTCTTTAAGCCTAGTGTTACTTTTAATCAATGTATTTTTGTTTCCAATGCTTTTCCAATTCTTGTAAGTTCTCAATCTAATGCACACTTGTGGCACATTAGGTTGGGGCATATGCCATTTACATCAATGAAAAAGTTCAGTTTCATTTCTAATTTTCAGTCTTGATTCTACTTGTACAATCTGCCCCTTAGCAAGGCAATCTAAATTACCTTTCCCAGTCAATTTCATTAAAACAAAAGCAAAATTTGATCTAATACACATTGGCACTTGGGGCCCTTATAAGACTGCCACCTACAATGGTTATAAATATTTTTTGACCATAGTAGATGACTTTAGTAGAGCAACCTGGACCTATCTTATGAGCACTAAGAGTAATGCTTTTCCTATGGTTAAGTATTTCATGGCTATGATTGATAGATAGTTTAGGGCTAAAATTAAATATATAAGATCTGACAATGCTTTGGAATTAGGTGGGGAGTTACTATCTCTTAATTTTTTGCTTTTCAAGGTATTATTCACCAAACTTCTTCTGTAGCAACCCTTCAATAAAATGAGATTGTTGAGAGAAAGCACAGAGATTTGCTTGAGACTTCTAGAGCTCTTCTACATCAACCTAAATTCCCTATTTGTTATTGGGGAGAATGTGTTCTTACAACCATATTTCTCATTAACAGGTTTCCCTCTTCCATTTTAAAGGGAAAGACACTCCATGAGATTCTATTTGGACAGCTACCTAACTATTTTTTTCTCAAATGTTTTGGATGCTTTTATTTTGCATCCACTTCTTCACAAAACAAACTGAATTTTGAACCTAGGATTGTCCCTTGTGTCTTCTTTTGGTATCCACCAGGAAAGAAAGGATATAAACTCATAGATATAAAATTCAAAAGAATTTTTATGTCAAGAGATGTTCAATTTCATGAACAATATTACCTCTTATCCAACATTTGACACTCTTCTAGTGTTCATTCACCTATTCTTGTTCATGAGAATTTTGTTCAACCTAGCATTACCAACTATCCATAGTCTGATACACATGTCTTCCCTCTTGTACCTATCCTTCCTCATTCTCCACCTACCACCCCTCTTCCACCTCCTCAATCTGATCATTTTCCTGATCAACACCCAATTATTCAACCTCATGCTCCTCCTGTTGCAATACCATATCCTAATCCTGCTCCAGTTTTTAATCTTGACAACCTTTCCGCTCACCCTTCCCGGAAAACGGAGGGTTCGCGCAGGCCTGCATACTTTGATGATTTTATTTGCAATTCAGTTTTCTAAACTGATTTGAGTTCTATTTATTTTAATGCTCCTTTACCACCTCCTACATTTCTATTTACTACTTTATTTGTTTCTAATCAACACCTACTTACTTCTATCTCCTCTATTACTGAACCTATAAGTTTTGATCAAGCAAATTTGCACCCTGGATGGCAAAAAGTTATGGCAACTGAGATTGAAGCACTGCAGTCCAATCAGACTTGGGAAATGGTAGATTTGCCCACTGGTAAAAAGGCTTTGCCTTGCAAGTAGGTGTTTAAGGTTAATCAAAAATCAGATGGATCCATTGAGAGGCTAAAATCAAGATTAGTGGTTAGAGAAGACATTCAAAGGGCAAGTATTGATTTCAATGAGACCTATTCACTTGTTGTCAAGATGATAACAATCAAGTGCATTTTAGAAGTTGCAGTTAAGAAGGGTTGGAGGCTTTCTCAACTTGATGTAAACAAAGCCTTCTTTCACGGAGATTTGCAAGAAGAAGTTTACATGAGATTATATCCTGGTACGACTTCTACTAATCCTAATCAAGTATGCAAGCTTAAAAAATCACTATATGGATTATGGCAGGCTTCTAGACAATGGTATGCAAGGCTTGTAGAAGCCTTGCATTTCAAAGGCTATTCTTCTTCTTTGAATGATTACTCACTCTTTTTTAAGCATGTAGGGAATTCTACCTCTATTGTGGGTGTTTATATTGATGACATTATACTCATCAGCAATGATGGACTTGAATTAACTAAGGTTAAAGATTTTCTAGATGTAGAATTTCAAATTAAAGACTTGGGAGACTTACATTTTTTTCTTGGTCTTGAAATAGTTAAAGAGGATCATGGTCTTATGGTAAGTTAAAGAAAGTTCACACTTGAACTACTTTCTGAGTTCAATTGTGAGCATTTGAAGGTTGTGTCCTCTCCATTGGATCCTTCATGTAAATTATCTGTAGAACAAAGTGACTTCTTAGCAGATCCTACAATCTATAGACGATTAATTGGGAAGCTAAACTATCTTACCCACACATGACTCGACCTTAGTTTTGTTGTTTAACAGCCCCTAAGTTTCTCATTTTTTCGTTGTTTTTCGTGTCTTGCGATATTTGAGACTTGATCCTGGTCAAGGACTCATGTGGTTAGATTCTTCTTTTCCTCTTCTGGCATTTTGCGACACTGACTAGGCATCTTATATTGACTCTCGTAGATCCATCAGGTCCTTTTCTATCAATTTGGGTGGTTCTCCTGTTTCGTGGAAATCGAACAAGCAAGTATCAGTGTCCCTCTCTTCTGGTGAAGCTGAATATTGGTCCATGAGGAGGGTGGTGGCTGAAATCACTTGGTCGAACAGTCTTCTTTTTTATCTTTCAGTCCGACCACCCTTACCCATAGCTGTCCACTCCAACAACTAAGCCGCCCTTCACATCACACGAAATCCCGTATTTCGCGAACGAACGAAGCACGTCGAACTAGACTGCCACTTCGTCCGTCAGCAATCCCTCTCTGGCCTCATTTCTCTCAATTTTGTCCCTTTTTCTTCGCAATTAATCGATATCTTCACTAAATCACTTTCTGGCCCTAGTCACAACTCCAACCTTCGCAAGTTAGGGTTTCTTCTTGCCCCTCCAACTTGAGGGGGGGGGGTGTTGAGATTCATCCCGCACGAGACAACCAAATCTCAGCCCAACTATTGGAGTCATCACAACCATCCAAAGTTGACAAATTAACTCAGGCCACACGATCTAAATAAACTTGATCAACAAGCACACCTAGATAGTGATAGGAAGATTTCATTCCAAAGTTAATTACAGGACAGCCAATAGAAATTAGACAAATATTGTATAGGATTATTTATTATTCTTTTATTTCTATTCAATAGTGTTGTATATATAGGCATGGCAATACAATGAAATGATCATCAGAAAATTTCACAAAACAATCTTCTTCCTTTTGTTTTTCTACATATAAGTACTACTTTTGATGTAGTTCTCAAATATATAAATTTTAATCTTAAAATTGAGTTAATGTAATCCAATTTTGCTTCAGAGTTTAGTCAAATTGACTCTTGAAAAGCGAAACGTGCCACATAAATTGAGCGGAGAGAGTAGAATATTAATAAGGGCATATTTGAATCTAAACGCATACTTTAAGGACATATAATGATCCATTTTAGTTTCTTACTGCAATTATGTAACAACTTATGTATCTAAGAAGCAATTTAGTTAAATTGTAATGAATTTTCTTACCAATTTAAGGTATCATCACATAGGAAGCAACTTAATATGTCATTTCGTAAAATTTAAATTAGAAATTAAAGGCAAAGACACAATAATCATAATATCATGAAACAAGACAATTCAGGTGGGCCAGGTAAGATAGAGTCCCATGACTCATTAAGTGGCCTTTGAATTTGTATGGACATGATGTTTTATTGAGATTTGTTTTGTTTCAGTGGATATCTATAGTCGAAATTTCAAAGCTGAGGTTCAGTAGATTGATGATGAAGAAGATTACCGTGGACATGGTAGCAAGTTGAAGAGTCTTCATACTTACTTTTCTTTAGAAAACTGAGAAAATTAGTCTCTTGTCTTTAGTATTAGGTTCAAAATAGCCACGTAAATATTAACTAAACAATTTTGATCCTTTAAGTTCGTCAAAAGTGAGCATTTTTAGTTTCTGGAAAAAAAATTAACCAGAATCACCAAAATTTCCATCAAAATTCTAAAAATTGTACCATAAAAAACTACATTTTATAGAAAAAATAAATCAAGAAATACCTGAAATTGCACCTCAAAAGGTTGCACCACACATTGAAAATTGACCAATAATATATAAAATTAAATTTAACAATTAGAGTTTAGTAAATATCTGACACAAACAAAAAATCTCACTTTTCACAAACTGACCAATTGGTCGAGGGATACTTATGTAATACTCCGTACCTTTAACTTAAGCTTTGACCATGATCCTAGACTTAGAAAATAAGATAGAGAATGGGGGAAATGGAAATTTTGCTTCAGTTGTCAGATGGAGATTTACACCCCATAAGACGGACCGTATTTTAGTATGCGACCCGTCTTTCAAATCGTAAGTTGACATCTAAAACCACCGAGCATTCTAGGCTTAGGAAACCTTTATGGTTAAATATGGACCTTATTTTGAAATACGGCCCGTATCTCAGCACATAAATTGTCATCAAGTTCACTGTGCATTCTGGAATGAGGCTTGGAGAATTATATTGTTAAATACAGACCGTATTTTGAAATACGGCCCGTATATGGTGATCGTATTTGGGCAGGAGGTACTACGGTTTTCTGTTATGGAATATGCTTGAATACAGTCCAGGTTTACAGATCGTAAATCATAATACGGATCGTATTTCACCCGTCATGCCAGAAATTATAAATACCTAATTTCAGTGCTAGTTCTTATTTTTACAAGTCTCTAAACCCTAGAACGACCTGTTCCTCTCCTCCATCACCAAGAACACCAAGGTAAGTCTATTCCAACCATTCCAAGTGAATTATAGCATGTGTTCTCATAATCTAACAATGAAATCATTGTTCTTAACATAGGGTTTTCAAGAAAATCCATTTAAAGGACCTCAAGACTTAGACTTTGGAATGCTTCTTCCAAGTTGTATTTTTAATACAAGTTTGGAGCATTACCGAGGGTATGTGGAGTTACTATCTACGTGTGGGAACATCATTATTCTTCCCTATGCCTCTTAATCCATAGAGTATGAATCCTTACAAAAACTAGGGTTTCTTCTATACCATGCTCAAGACAACCCTAGGTCCGTGTCATGATTATATTATGTATGAATTGCTATTATTCTATCTTTGCATTCTTAATAACTCCATATGATTATTGACAATCAGTCCGTAATCCTTGAAAACCTATATCTTGAATTCCATGGGTTCTTGCATGCATGTTTTAACTAAAAATGATTATTTCAGGTACATTATACATGTCTAGAAGTTTTCATGCAACTATATTATACAATTACTTTCATGCCATGAAACAAGATACATACATGCTAAATACAAGCTATTTCATGAAATCATGTTTACAAGTTATTTCGTGAAATCATGATTACAAGTCAAGTACAAGTTAATTCACGAAAATCATGGGCTTCTTAGCCAATTATATCACGTTCATGTTTTTGGGAGTTGCATGAATTACCGAGAAGGCTCGGATGGCCTCGCAACTACGTAGCCATTGTAGAACAAGGATCGCTCCACCCGATTAGGACGATTCCTTAATTTTACACTAAATGGATCCATCAAGCAGGTTACCACCTTATACCCTGGCAAGGTATGGGGGCTCTGCTGGTCCGACGAGGTACCAGACTCCACGTACCCACGTGGTGATATCATGTTGTCGGTTTATGAAATACTCTCTTCTCTACTTACCATGCTTTACTATATATATATATATATATATATATATATATATATATATATATATATATATATATATATATATATATATATATATATATATATATATGTATATGTATACGTATATATATATATACATATATGTATATATATATATATATATGGGGGCTCTCGTCCGGCGAGGTACCGGACTCCACGTACCCAGCGTGGTGATATCATGTTGTCGGTTTATGAAATGCTCTCTCTCTACTTACCATGCTTTACTTATATATATATATATATATATATATATATATATATATATATATATATATATGTATATTTATACGTATATACATATATGTATATTTATACGTATATACATATATCTATATGTATACATATATCTATATATGTATACATATACCATGTTGTCGGTTTATGAAATGCTCTCCCTACTTACCATGCTTTACTCATATATATATATATGTGTGTATATACATATGTATATATACATATATATATGTATATATATATATGTAAAATGTATATGTATATGTATAGCTATATATGTATATATATATATATATATAGATGTATATATATAGATGTATATATATATATGTGTGTGTATGTACATATACATATATATATATATAGATATATGTATATATGTACATATACATATACATATATACATATATATATATATATATATATATATATATATATATATATATATATATATATATATACACATATATATGTATAGGTATATATATGTAAAATGTATATGTATATGTATAGGTATATATGTATATATATATATATATAGATATATATATATAGATGTATATATATATATATATGTATATGTACATATATACTATATATGTACATATACATATATATATAGATATATGTATATATGTATATACATATATATATATATATATATATATATATATATATATATATAGATATGTATAAATGTATATGTATATGTATAGGTATATATGTATAGATTATATATATAGATGTATATATATAGATGTATATGTACGTATATATAGATATATATATATATGACATATACATATATACATATATCTATATATACATATACATATCTATATATAGATATACATATGTATATGTATACATATGTATATGTATACGTATACGTATATATATATATATGTATATATACGTATATGTATATGTATATGTATATGTATATGTATCCATGCTCATGCTCATGTTCATGTTCAGGTTTTAGTTTCAGGTCTTATCATGTTATCCCATGTCCCGTGTTATTTCATTCAGTTGCTTTACATACCAGTACATTCAATGTATGGCCGACGTCTCCTTTTATCGCTCCGGGGCCCTGCATTTCACGATGCGAATGCGATTACGGGACGACGCATCCGCCGGTACGACATTCGTATCGGCTTATTGGTGAGCCCCATCTCATTCGGGGTTTAGTCAACTCTTTATTTTATGATTAGCTATGCATCTAAGGTATCTTTGGGGGCTCGTTCGTTCAGTATGTTTTCCACGTTTAGACTTATGTTAGAGATTTCATAGACTAGACAAGTCAGTTATGTTATGTCAGACTTTCGGAGTCGTATAGCCATTTTGGCTCAACTCATGTTATTTCCGCATTCATATTTTAAGCCAGTATTTTATAAATGTTATGGTTCTCATGTTTTATAAAGCTCATCACATTCGTACTATATTTCCGCTCATGTATGCCTCGCATGATGATTCGATAAGCCATGTGATTGCTCGGTCACATAAGATGTGCCACCGAGTGCCGTGTTTCACCCAGGCCATGGTTCGGGGTGTGACAACTTAAGGGACTATTTTAAGCCTATTACCAAAGATAATGGATTATTTTGCTATTTTTTCCTCTAAACTCTAAGGTGTTTGCTAATTGATTCTAATATCCAATATTTGTTTGTCTCAAATTTACGAAATATATTGTGATGCTAATGTATTTATATGGAGTATAAAAATAGGTAAGTGATATGTATTAAAAGATTATACGCAAAACACATCTTAATAAGTAATTCTCATAATTAATAAAAATTTAAGTGAAAATACCACTTGTAATATTTATTAATAGCGTGTATGCACTTGATTTGAGTAATGTGTACAATTTGTAAATAGAAGGAAATATACTAGGAAATAAATAATTAGAAAAATCAAAACTACTCCATTTTATTTTGTATTTCAAAAGTCATCCGACTTTGCCTAGTTAGCTGCCATAATCATTTTAACCAAAATTACAATTTTCGATGCCTATTTAATGATGTGATAGCTAAAAAATTTAGAAAAATAATATTTTTAAAATCAATTTTTAAATTTATTTAGGATTCAACTCATCCTAAAACCTGATCAATGGACCCGCCTAAAATGAATTTACTATATAAGAGATACCTAATAATAACATTTAACTAAAGAATATGATGATTAAATGTTAAGGGAATCTCTAATATTTAAAATGTTAGAAATTGAAGAACCATTGTCCGGCCGCACTTAGATGAAAAATAAAATTTGAATTTACTCTCCCAAGTCCAAAACACATTTTGGGAGCGAGGATTATGGTGTAGGGGTGTCAATAGTACGGTTCAGACGGTTAATTTATAAAATTTATATCATATCGATTTTTTGATTATTTTGTTTTGTATAATCAAAATTAGACTTTTTGAAATCGTTTTATCATCTCAGTTTTTTCGGTATCGGTACGATTCGGTTATTTTTTTTTTTTTTTTTTTTTAAAGAAACATCAGTAAAAGTCACTAGTTGAAGTAAGGACACCGTACCATACATATTTTTATAGGACTTTGGCAAAAAACTCTCTAGACATTTTTATTGTTAAAAAAGTGATGAATCAAGAAAATATGAAAGAAGACAATAATAGAGATTCATCCCACTTTATTATGGTAGTATAAAACAATGTTAAGCAAAGATAACAAATATAATTTAGATTAAGATTAAGTTTTAAATAAGAGAAATTTAAATCGTACCACAGGAAAGATATTTAATACCTTGTAGCTTTCTATCCAATATTATTGGAATACCTTTTAGCTTACTAATTACTACTACTCAAGATGCTAGAACTAATTTAATTTCAATAGGAGTAGTATAATAGTTTTCAGAGTTGGACTTGGGTGTTAATTATGTTGTCGTAGTTGTTTTCATCATCCCTAACCAGGACGAAAATTTTAATATTTTATTATTTTAAAACTTAATACATACAATATATTTATACATAAAAATTAATTCGATACAGTAATTTTTCGGTTTAGTTTTATAAAATTAAAATCTACCCATTTATTCAGTACGACTATAAATATATATACACAAAACCGTCAGTTTCATTAACAATCAGTTATAGCAGGTTACCAAGTCACTATTTTTTTTTTTTTTTTTTTTTGTAAAATAATTAAACACACTCTTTTTCTACCCCCCTCTCTCTCTTTCAAACCCTCCTCGTCTCTCAAACAACCCATTATCCATGGCTTCTTCAACCACCGTGTCCTCTCTCTTCTTCTTCTACACACATACATGAAGACCTTGAATGCAGTCCAATTTATTTTATATTTCTCTTTCAGTCCTTAACAATCACTTTTTACCAATTTTATTTCCTTATTTCGAATTAAACTAAACTATCTTGGATAAAATTTCCTTTCTGGTTTGTTTCTAGGTTCTATTGGTACTTCACCAAGAACATGAACTGTCTTGAACTGTTTGTAGCAAAGGAGAGTATAAAGTGGTGCATTATTATTCAGATTATCATGCGAATGTCATGAATTAGGTGTCCAATAAAAAAGAAAAAGATTGATTTGAAGTATTTAAGTAGGCCGATAGAATAAAAATAAGAAAAGAGAAGAACTGTGACGATGCCACTTTTTGTTGCTACCATGACAGTGCCGAGATAAAGAAAGAAGAGTTGTGAACTTGGAAAGGAAATAGTTTTAGAATGAAGAAATAATCTTAGATACAGTACAATTAGGATTCAAATTACCTTTAATATTTTTTTAACTGCTAATTATCTTTAAAATTATCTGATGGTGTAAAAAGTGTTCTACTTATGGTACATTAAATTTAAACTCCTCATTAAAAAAAATATAAAACATTACGGTTAGGTTCGATCGATTAAGTCGGCTTTTAAAAATCATGGTGCGGGAAACTTGTGCAGCTAATTGGATAAACATGCATAATATAATCATATTATTCAAGTAGAGACAAACATCCAAATCACAAAATCACTCCAGATATTGTAAATTCAAAGTTGACATCCCACCACCGTCAATGAATAAAATAATCAAAAAGCAAAAAGATGAAGTTAATATAATTAGTGCTTATACCATTAATTCCCTCCTCACATTACAATTTCGTCTCTCCTTCAAAATTCAGCAGTATTAATTTTGGAATTGTAGTTGAAATTTGAAGATGAATGTTCCTAAGTGAATGAAAGATTTTGTTTCGAAGAAGAAATAAATCTCACTGTTCATAGGAATTCACTATTCTAACCTTCTCATGTATTCTTCTCTATTCTTCTACAATCATCTTATACGTTTTCTTTTCTTTTGATTTTTTAATGGATATTACAAAAACGGTATTTCAGTTTGGAGTATAATTCAGATATTTGAATTACAATATGTTTTAATTGTAGGCCGGAATATATATGAAACATTTTTATTAGATATTTTCGACTTAAATTTAGTTTTTTTTTTTTTTACGTGAATTGTCAAGCGCACATGATGTAGATAAGTAGTCACCTCATTTGATTATATATACAAATTAATCTTAAAAAGCTGTTAAACTACTGCATGCATGTGACATTTGAGGCTATTCTGTATTTCATACCTATTTTATCCTTATTATTCCTTCTAGATCAAAATGAGAGTTCACTTAGCCATTTGTACACTCCTTAAAAAAAATACTAACTTCTAGACAAAAATAGATAATTTGACTAAACTGCCCCTAATTAAATAGGCATTGGAATTTGATTACATAACACTTAATAAGGCAAATCTGAAAAAATAAGGTTAATTCTTTCTTGATTTGATAAGTTGACACTCTTTTTGACCCAAGAAAAAAAGGCTGAGTCGACACTATTTTTGATCTGGAGGGACTATTATTTATTGGGTTGAAAATTTCAAGTAATAGTTAATGACCGTATAACTTTAAAAGTTTTTTAGCTTTAAATTGTTCTCTCAGCTTTCTCTCTCCTCTCCTAGGCGCACATTAGAGTGAATCTAATCATACGCCATCGCCGGTATGGCAAGAGGATGGGCGAAGAAAGAAACGAATAAGACACAGAATCAAGTGGGTGATGCAAAGAACAATCCGAAAGTGGTGCTAGTGCAAACCCCACTGGGGTATGGGAACCCTACGGAAGTGTGGCCTGCTCTACCAACTATGGTGGAGTAAGGATCGTAACTCTGGTGAAGACGGTTTCTCCTACCGCGGCACCAGTAACTGAGGATACTAATGCAAGCTTTGGGGGTAGCAGATTAGTGTTGGAGCAGGGGCCTAGTGTGGGGAAACAGGTGACTGATGCTGCGCAAAAGGGGATTGAGACCTAGAAAGGGGTGGCTTCCATAGATCCAAAGTAACAGATTGTGCCTACCTCGTCGTCGTCGAGTGCTTCGGTGGCCATTGTAGTACCAGAGGAACAAGAGGCAACTGACACTATGAAGCCATGGACGAAATTGTTTAAAGGAACAACCCTAGCTTCCAGAGGTATGATCCTCAGGTATATTCCTCCCAAAATTGAGAATGGTGTGAAGGTTGTTGAACTACAGCAAGATGAATTGGCCAAGGAAAGTGCCAAATGGAAGCAAGCACTCATTTTATATGTTATAGGAGCTGACCCAACCATTGCTGCCCTCGAGAGATTCATTGCTTGACAATGGAATTTTCCTTCCAAACCTAAGGTATATTTCCATAATGACGGATATTTCCTAGTGAAATTTGCAACTATGGAGGATAGGAATGAGGTGTTGTATTCAGGACCCCAAATGATTAGTAATAGACCAGTGATAATCAAGCCATGGACTGAAGAATTTGATTTTGCAAATGAGGTTCTTAAAACGATTCCCCTATGGGTGAAATTCCCTCATTTACCTGTTAGTTGCTGGGGGGAGGAATCTCGAAGTTGCATTGCTAGTGGAATTGGC
The DNA here is from genome assembly GCF_029784015.1 of Lycium ferocissimum. Lineage (NCBI taxonomy): Eukaryota > Viridiplantae > Streptophyta > Magnoliopsida > Solanales > Solanaceae > Lycium > Lycium ferocissimum. The sequence continues at coordinate 26,119,657 of NC_081353.1, read as the reverse complement.
ACCCCATTGTTTCTTTGATGAATGTACCACTTCGCTAGAGAGGATATCATTTTCTAGAGTTCTTGTCGAGGTTGATGTAACTCGTACCCTTCCAACTACAGTGAAAGTGAAGGATCCACACGAGAAAGAGTTCAAACAAGCAGTATGGTATGACTGGCAGCCTGTTCTTGCGGCACTTGCTTACAAATAGGACATGACTGTTCTAAGCTGAAACAAAAATGGGTAGAGGCTTGGGTTGAGTAGCAACATGGGAATGCACCTGAGCAGAAAGAGGCGAAGCAACCAGAGAAACAACCACACCACCAAACCCATGCGCAACCTAAGAATAAGGCCACAAAGTTCCGGAAGGAATGGCAATCCAAAGGGGACCAGGAGAATGGGCAACCAGCTGCTAACACACAAAGTACCCAGGTTCAGGGCAAAGAACTTGCTCAAACTAATCAAGGTGAGGAGGGATGGCAAAATGTGACAAAGAAGACTACGGCTAAGTCTGCACTTGGTAGCCCTGCTAAAGGTGGGCTGATCGCAATAAATGGATTCACTCCAATGATGGAGTAGGCAGATACAATAAAAGTAAGTAATGTTCAGGTTGACAAAGGGCAGTGTTCATATATGAACATGAAGTAGATAGTGTAGCAATAGTAGAACATAAAGTTAATAAACAGTATGCTGAGAGAATTATAAAATTTGTGGCTCCTAGGTGGAATTGGACATCAAACTACAGTAATTCTGATAGATGCAGAATCTGGTTGCTATGGAATCCTAACATTGTTAGCTTTGATGAACATGTCATACATGATCAGTTTATCTATGGGAGACTTAGAAGCCAGTCCACTTGTTTTCACACGGCTACCGCCGTATGGCGTATACCATAAAGGCCGAAGGATCTCGGAACAAGCGAAGTTTGTAAAGCAGGGATTGAGAAATCTTAAGAAAAAGGAATTCAACAATGTTGAAGCAAAGGTAGTGGATATTAAAAGGCAGCTGCTGGAAATACAAAGGCAAATGAGTAATGGCAATCACCAGAATTTGATGGATACTGAAAGAGGACTCAGGGCACAATTTGAGAAATAGGCTACAATTGAAGAAAGTATAGTAAGGCAGAAATCACGAGTGCAATGGCTCAAACTTAGGGATTCCAACTCGGTTTCTTAACATACAAGAGCGAGGAATGCTCGGAATACTAACTACGAGTGTTGCAAGACACAAATGGCCATATTATTTAGGATGTAAAAGGAATTGAACAGGAAGTATGCAACTTCTATAAAAACTTGTTAGGATCATATGCCGCACACCTTCCAGCTATTGACCCAAGGGTTATTACAGAGGGATATATTCTTCCTAGACAAGAACAGTTGCAACTCATAAAACCAATCACAACTGAGGAGGTTCACTCTGCACTGATGAGCATAGATGACATGAAAGCACCGGGGCATGTCAGTTTTAATTCTCATTTCTTCAAGAGGGCATGGTCTACTATAGGAGAGGAAGTGACTCATGCAGTTAAGAAATTCTTTGAGACAATCCATATCCCTAAAGCAGTGAATTGTACTAGTGTAACATTGATTCCAAAGGTGAAAAATCCCATCACGGTGAGGGAATTTAGACCCATCTCATGCTGCACGGTGATATACAAAATCATCTCTAAGATACTAACAACTAGAATGCAAAACATTATGGAGCTGATTGTTGATGGTAATCAAGCGGCTTTTGTACCAGGTAGAATCATTACTGACAACATCACCTTGAGTCATGAGCTAGTCAAAGGGTATGAAAGGAAATCGATTTCACCAAGGTGTATGATGAATATCGACATGCAAAAAGCATATGACTCAGTTGAGTGGGTGTTTCCGGAGCAGGTACTTACTAGCCTAAACTTCCCTGCGATGTTTGTTCAATGGATAATAAAATGTGTCACAAGTGTTTCATATGGTATTATGGTAAACGGCAAACTAGCTCAACCTTTTCCTGCCAAGAAAGGTTTCAGACAAGGGGATCCACTATCTCCCTAGTTGTTTGTAATAGTTATGGAATACTTGAACAGATTGCTGAAGAGGCTAAAAGATGATCCAGATTTCAATTATCATCCCAAATGTGCAAAACTAAACCTCACCCAGCTGGGATTTGCAGATGACCTACTCTTATTCAGTAGGGGAGATGTCACTTCTGTACTTAAAATATACAACTGCTTCTTGGCTTTCTCTGCTGCTTCTGGTCTTATAGCTAATGTCAACAAAAGCTCTATTTATTTTGGAGGGGTGGACAATGAGACACAAGAGAGGATCCTGGACAAATTACAATTTGCTAAAGGACAACTACCTTTCAAATATCTAGGGGTCCCTCTTAGCTACAAAAGGATATCCATTATACAGTGTCAACCACTACTTGACAAGATGATGGGTAGGATTACTCACTGGACATCCAAATTTCTATCATATGCAGGGAGATTGCAACTTATTAAGACAGTTCTGTTCTCAATTCAGACCTTCTGGGCTCAGGTTTTCATCCTACCCAAGAAGGTGATTAAGAGTATAGAGGCTATATGCAGGAATTATCTGTGGACCGGTGGCCATGACTCAACCAAGAAAGCATTAGTGGCTTGGGAACAACTGTGCTTGCCCAAAACTGCCGGAGGAATGAATATCATCCATGTTCTTACATGGAATAGGGCTGCTATTAGTAAACTCATGTGGAATTTGTGTACTAAAAAAGACAAGTTGTGGGTGAAGTGGGTACATATCTATTATGGGAAAGGGCAATCTATATGGGATGTTATGCCTAAGCAAGCCTCTTGGGTGCTTAGGAAGATTTTGAAGTCCAAGGCTGCTTTAGAGGAAGCAGGTTATGACCTACAACAAGTGCAAAATATGCAGGAATTCTCTGTCAAAAACCTGTACCTGAAATTGAGGGGCCAGTACCAAAAGCGCCATGGAGACGAGTGATTTGTAACAACAATGGGGCACCAAAATGGACCTTCATTCTCTATCTTGCACTTCAGGGAAGGCTGTACACTCGTGATAGACTTTTGAAATGGGGTCTGATAAATGATGCAATCTGCCCACTGTGTGATGAAACTAATGAGAGCGTTGATAACCTCTTCTTTGAGTGTGACTACTCAGCTGTTATATGGGAAAAAGTACTGATATGGCAGGGATATAATAGGAAAGCGATGAAGTGGACTGATGAGCTGCCATGGATCCTAAACAACACAGTTGGCAGAAGCAGTTCTGGAAAAATGTTTAGGATCACGTTGGGTTGCTGCATTTATATGATATGGCAGGAGCGTAATTGCAGGGTATTCCAGGCTAAACAAAGGACACCAACATTGCTATTGAGGTCGATTATACAGAATAGTGTGCGTAGAGCAAGTTCGCAACTACGACTTGCTAGTAGAATACAGGAACTGAACTTTTATCCTTAGATTATGGCTAGTGTAGACTGTTGAGATGTTTGTTCCGACGTTTTTTATGGATTCTACACCTAGGGACTACTGTACAGGTGGCCAGAATTTTCTCTTGTGTGCATAACTCTTACTTGGTAAATAAAATGTTTAGTTACCAAAAAAAAAAAAAAAAAAAAAAAATTAAAAGTTTTTTTATTGATTTCAATAATTAGATGACTTAATTATTATGAGGGCAATATAGTAAAATTAACATTTTATTTAAGACTTTTTAATAAATGTGTCAAATCAATACAGAACAAGTAAAAATGTACGGAGGAAATATTGTACTAATATACTATGGCTTATGGTGCAGGCAACTTCTGCAGCTAATTGATAAAACATCCATAATATAATCATATTATTCAAGTAGTACGAGACAAACATCCATAATATAATTATTTTATTCAAGTATAGCCAAACATCCAAATCAGAAAATAACTTCAGATATAAAAAATCAAAGTTGACATTCCACCACCGTCAATGAATAAAATAATCAAAAAGAAAAAAGTTATAATTAATGCTCATACCTTGTAATTGGAGTTGAAATTGTAATTGGAGTTGAAATTTGAAGGATGAGTGCGGCTCCTTAATTTATTGGAACACAATATATTTAAAATATTGAGTTGAATACAATTTTAAAGAAAACTAAAGTGCTCCGTAAAAAGAGACACTTAATTTATTGGAACATAATGTTTTTAAAATATTTATTATTAGTAATAAATAAATATAGTACTTATCTCTTCTTTTCTTTTTCTTTTTCAATTTGAAATGAGCACGGCAGGTGCTTATAGTATCATCGGGGCTCACAGTGGCCAATTTGCTAGCGGGTTGTCCACCTTATCCTGCCCAACCCCCAAATAAATCCCACCTAACCCAGCCCTTACACCCCTTAGTTGGGTTTGGCCCGACCCACTTGATAGGCTTGATTAGAGAATGCTACATTTATCCTTCGTCATGTATATCTTAAGGTTCATAATTAGATATCTAGAATTTTTTCATGACGTTGAAAGCACATTCACAATTCTTTCTATCGTCTATATGTTCTACTCATCGCTTTTCTCTTTCTCTTCCTCCTCTTTCAATTCATTCTTCCTCTTCCTCTTTCTCCTCTCTCTCTTTTTTGGAGATAAACGTAAGTTTTATCATAGCCTAAGTAATTGACAAAGGAAATAATTAATGTAGTAATTTCATTTTAATAATCGTGCAAGTCATATTAATTGCATCTTATTTCATTATATCTCTCTTCAATTAATTGCACTTTAATCAATATTACTCACTCCGTTCCATATTAAGTGATTTTTTAGGCTTATCAATTTTTTCAAAATAAGTGATGCTTTAGGATTTCAAGAATACTTTAGACAGATTTTTCCAAATTTGCCCTTATTTAAATAATCAAAATTCATTAACTACCTTTTTTTTTTATAGGCATTTAATTATGTAAGCACAATTTGATTAGGGGTGAGTTAATAAAAACACTTCTAATTATCTAGGAATGAGCAATTTCTTAAGAGATATGCATGAGCTAAAAGATCCACTTATTATGAAACGGAGGGAACAATAACTTAAAAAAATAATTAATGTTAAGAGTAAAGTAGGAAAAACTTAATCTTGATTTTGTAAATAGATAAATATTTTGGGATGAATATTTATAGTAACATGGACAACTAATATGAGATGGAGGGAGTTACATTTATCATTCTAAACCACTTACAAAAATTCAATATTTTTTTCAAGTTATAATTATTATAGTTAGAAAAGAAAATTTGAATTTACTTTCCCAACTAAGAATTCCCAAACTCCGAGGCTTTCTTGGTTTCCGCAGTGTATAATATTTTGGTAGGCAAGTTGTGCAGCTAATAATTTGGATATAAACATGCATAATATAATCATATATTATTCAAGTAGAGACAAACATCCAAATCAGAAAATTACTTGAAAATATAAATTCAAAGTCCCACCACCGTCAATGAATAAAATAATAAAAAAAACAAAGTTATAATTAATGCTCATACCCCATTACATATTCACCTCTTCTTCAAAATTCAGCAGTATTAATTTGAAGGATGAGTTGTCCTATTGTGAATGAGAGATTTTGTTTCAAAGAAGAAATGAATCTGACTATTCATAAGAGTTCATTATTCTATCCTGGTGATGGTTTCATTGCTTATAATCCGGGTGGTGAAATTGTTTTTCGGGTGGAATCGTATTGCCCCGCTTCAAGAAGCAAGGATGAACTCATTCTCATGGATTCTACTGGTGCTTCTCTTGTCACCCTCCAACGCAAGGTCTCTTCTCTATTCTTCTAGACTAGAATATTTTCTTATACTTTCTTTTTTCTTTTTCATCATTTGTTTATTTTACTATTTTGCCGTCGATATTTTTTCTTTACGTGAATTCCACTTTATCCCCTATTATTAGGGTTGGGAAATAATTACCCCGTCACATATTGAATGTGAACGATAACCCTTATGTAATACTTTCCAGTAGGAGATTTCTTTTTCTTTTTTTAAATAAAGATCTTTTTTCGTTCTAGAATTAAAATATAAAAACGGAAAGAGTCAAATGTAACCCACGAAAAGGGTTGAATATACCCCTTGTTATACTTTTGAACCAAATATATCTCTCATTATACTTTGACACAAATTTACCCTCAATTTTAACGTAAATTACCCTCAATTTTAACGTAAACGCCCATGTCAAGCTCAGAATCAAATATCTCACTCCTAATTTTAAATACCCGATTCCTTTAAAAAACTACTCGTTTAACCGACCGGACCCATTTATCTTTTTTTTTTTTTTTTTAGTTTCCTCGTATTAAAATTAATGTGCTATACAAAAAATAAATAAAAAACCCACTCCCTTAATTCTCTTGATTAAACCTCTTATTTCTCTTGATTACACTTTTTCCCCTCCTGTATAACCGTTGGCTATTCTCAATGGGATTTAACAAGACATTGTTCAAAGGCTGGAGTAGGTCACTGTGCATTTTCTTTCGTTTTGGGTTGTCTGAATGTGTTCTCCATATTATTTTTCGTCACTAGCCCTCAATATATTTTCTAATTTCCTTGTTCATGAGATCATATTAGTTCCTCGTAGATATTCCTTAGAATTACTCAAGATATGTTGAGTGATATTTAGTCTCTATCTCAGCATATTAGAATATTGAAATGTTGCTAATGGTAGAATGATTTTTGATGTTTTAATAAATGTGCAATTGGCATTTGTTTGCAAGTTTCGGGTCGGTTAAATAGGTGGTTTTTTCAGAGAAATTGGATATTTAAAATTGGGAGTGGGTTATTTAATTCTGAACTTGACACATGTCTTTCCGTCAAAATTGAGAGCAAATTTGTGCCAAAGTATAATGGAAGGGGTATATTTGGACTAAAAGTATAACGCAGGGGTATATTTGAACCAAAAGTATAACGAGGGGTATATTTGACCCTTTTCTTATAGTATAGGGTTATATTTGACCCTTTTTTCGTTTTTACATTTTAATTCTAGAAAGAAAAAGAAAAAAGATCTTTATTTTAAAAAAGAAAACTCTTACCGGAAAGTATTACATAAGGGGGTTATCGTTCTCATTCAATATGTGAAGGGGATATTGTTTCCCAACCCTTAAATGTTAGGGGGTAAAGTGGGATTCACTCTCTTTCTTTCAACTCTGTTTTGAAAACACTTTCCTAAAGCAGAGGGTCTATCGGGAATAACAATCTATATGCCATTTAAAATATATTCTCCTCAAACCCCACTTGTGAAATTACACCTGGTATATTGTTATTGTTTTTGTACAAAAAGGAGGTGGAAATTTTCGAAACTGATTATTTGAGTCAGTTTAATGAATACATCAATTGTCCCTTCAATTTGGTGTATATTTCAGATATTTGAATTATGGTATGTTTTAATTGCACACGGAAACGTATATATAAAATATTTTTATCAGATAGTTTTGGCTCATTTTTTTTTTTTTTTTAAATTGAGTGTGCTTTCAAATATATGTGATGTAGATAAGTAGTTACCTCATTTAAATATACGTAGATCCTATTTCGCCATAGATTTTGAAGTTGAAAATTTGAGTTTTTGAAGTTGTGATTTTTGGAACTTGAAATTGTATTTGGACATGCATTTTACTAGGAAAAAATTTAAAGTTTTGTGAATAGAAGTCCAAAACCTAAAAAATGGTCTGGACTAGTTTTAGGAATTTGAAATTTTTTTGAAGAAGGATTTTCAAAATCTAATCCAAAATCTGTGGCCAAATAGATATTTGAAGATAATTTTTTAAAATCTGTTCCAAAATCTATGGCCAAACGCTAGCGTACAAATTAGCCTCAAAAAGTCATAAAGCTGCATGCATGTGCTAATCTGTATAAATTAAGAAGGTGACATTATGGTGTTAACTTATTTATATAGACATTCGAAAACGTTTGCAAGAAAATAAAATTTGAATTGGAAATGTCCAGTAGATACACTTTATGATGTGTTCAAGTGCTTAATTAGAACAAATTATAGTTCAAATATGTAAATGAAATATACTAGCAAATTTAAGGGTCAGTATATATTCAGCTAAATTAGATTTTCATCTCCAAATGCCAAATGAAATCTTTTGAATTTAGTAGGCGTTTGGCCATGCGTTTTCAAACCATGGTTTGAATTGACCAAACCAATTTGTTTGGACATGCGCAAGTTTCACTCATGGTTTCAAACCCCAAATCATCCAAAAAGACATGATTTGGGGTTTGAAACCATGGTTTCAACTTTTTTAAATATAAAATTTAACCCATAAGTTTATATTTTGTAAAAAAAAAAAACCCATAAGTTGGTAGATATTTTTAACAATTACCCCCATTAATCATTTACCAATTTCATTAACTTCCACCAACCTTTATTTACGTCTACCAACCGTTAATTTATGTGGGAGGATTATATTAAAGAGTAGTTACATTACTATTCATGTTAAATTTTCGTCTTTATTGAACTAAAGTTTGATTAATTGATGTTGTATTTTTAGAAAGGCCTTCTAGTAGTGTACTAATTTTGTTATGAACTATGACTTGCTCATTTGGTAAGATTGTATAAGAATTGAGAATTTTTGATAGTTTTCACAATTTGTGGGATTTTTATGTCTATAAGAGAAAATACAACTTAAAATATTCAAATTGCATGTCTAAAACTAGTGGTTTGAAACCATCCAAACGGGGCCTATCTGGAAGGTCCTTGGAAAAATCATGGAAATTGACTCTCAAAAGAAAAGAGAAAAAAGTTGACAAATTAAAAGAAGAACCGGATATATTTTTCTGATTCCACGCCCGAAGGATGATATTTTTTTGACAGAGTAGCTTTCCCCTTAAACTTATTTTGGGGTGTTCTTCAAGTAATGGGATGTTTTCTCATAAATTGTAAGACCAAAATAGAGCACTATAATAAATACATGCTTAAGTTTTAATAAGATCCTAGTAAAGATTTAGTGAAGCATCATAAATAATAGTCCAAACATTTAACAAAACAACGACAACTTTAATTATATTCCTTGGAGTCTTTGCTTATAAGTAACTCAACCTTCCTATATATAGGATTAAGAATATAAAACTTGCCTAATAACTCAATCCTGACCTAACACAAGTGTGTAATTTCAAGTGCCCATTCTGATACTCGTCAATTCATTGTGTTTTACTTGTTGAAGTATTTGACTAATGAAAAAGAAGAACGAGAAATTAAAAGAAGTAAAGGAATTTTAAATTATCATTTTCTGTCAAAAAAGATTTTATTCTCTTTCTACAAATAATAATAAAAAAAAAAGTACTCTATTCTCTGCATGAGTGATAAAGTGGAAACTAAAGTATAATGCTAGTGCTAAACTAATATCCGGTTCTTCTTATTGGTCATTAAAGTTGTCACATCATTTAGGAAAATATTTTTGTATTATATACTTTCTTTCTGAGTCTGTTCCAAAAATGAGTAAGAAATATATATGTATTTTTTTTTTTTTACTCTTAATGAAATGATTTATAATTGTATAAATATTTAGGATTTGTTTTAAATCACAAGTTTTAAACTTCTTTTCTTTAAATTTATTGTCTAGTCAAATACTGCCACATAAATTAAAATGAAGAAAGTAATATTTTCTTAACTAAATTACTTTTATATTTCTTTTAGTGAGTAATTAATGGAAATTTCTCACATTAATAAGGATGGAACGAAGAGAATAAATACTTTCTTCATTTTGTAAAATGACAAGTGTTCTAGTCTATTTGCTTTTCCGCAAAAGTGACAAACAAATCAAAAAAATAATTAACACGATCAAACAACCCAAGCAACTCAAATCCTTCTTGAAATTCTTACAATTGTTGATTTCTCTTCTTACACTATAATAATAACAACTTTGAGTTTCTTTGAGTAAGAGAAACATAATTCAATCCTCTTCCTAAAGCTATACAATGAAACCTCTCTGTAACGACAACGTTTATTCAAATGCTTTTTTTACTGCTATAGCGAATTGCTGTTAAAGGGAATATATAAAACAACATAACATGAACAATCATAGTTATTATATAAGGATGTTGTTATAGAGAGCTCTAATTATGTATACTCGTTTTCTCTCTTTCAAATACTCTAGAAGCCAAGCCTTCATCAAAGGTGGGAAGGATTTCTTGGAGAGAAAAACGAAGGGCAAGAACCAATCTTCACCATTCACAAGTCATCAATAATAGGAAGATATGACATAGTAGCACAAGTCCACAATACTGATCCAATTCAAGAATTCAAAATTGAAGGCTCATACGTGCAAAGGAGCTGCAAAATCTTGTACAATAATAATCCTAGAATTACAGAGAGCGGTAGTGAAGAAGAAGAAACTAAAGTGGTTGTAGCTGAGATCGAAAGGAAAATGGACTCTGACGCAAAGGTTGTATTGGGCAAGGATGTTTTCTTGTTGTGTCTTAAGGCTGGCATTGATGGGGCATTCATCATGGCTTTAGTGCTTGTCCTTGATCAAATGGAAGGGCATGACTATAAAGAGAGTGGTGATATGGTTAATTTCACTTTTGGACATTGAGCATTACTTATTAATTCATAATATGAAATTTATGAGCTCTACAGTGAGCTAAGTTTGGATTCATAATCAAATATTTGCGGATATTTAGTAAATGTTTTAATACATATTACGGTTTGGGCAAAAATTAATGAATTTACGTGAACTTATAGGTTACAAGTTAGTAATGAGGAGCTAGAGTGTCGGCTCCGGATTTGGCCGAACTCAGTATCTTTGGTTCAAATTCTGTATTTGACTTAAAAATCCATTGAATATGTACAAATTAACATTAATTTAGAACCTGATAACTTAAAAAAGATTAGAATCCACAACCTATAAGTCATAAGTTTCAAATCCTGGCTCCATCTTTACAAGTTAGATTTGCCTCAGTAGTCATAAACTAATTTTATTTGCATTAAAGTACTTGAACTTGGCCCATTATTACAATAAAGTTTTAACATTACAAAATTTTACTTCTGATAATAGTAAAGTCACAAACTTTTACCCATTATAACATTTAAGTCATCTTGATGCACATGTTTTATTGTTATAGTGAGTAAGGGTCCTTAAACTATGTTTATTCTGGGTTACTTAAGTAACCGAACTTTTCTTATGGTAACATTAAAGTCACAAACTTTTATCCACCGTAACATTAGAGTCATCTTATTGCGCAGGTTTAATCGCTATAATCAATAATGGTCTTATCTCATGTCTTCGTGAGATAAGAAATATTTTCTAAATTGCTGTTATAATAAGACTTTACATGAGTTATAGCCGGTAAAAGTTCAGTTATGACAACTTTACGTAATCCAGAGTTCAGTTTTTTTGGGGTGATAGCGGAAAAGTTGACAGATAAGTTAGCTTTACTATCACTCTACAAAATCATACATGAGATTTTCACCTCATACGGTTCCTCATTAACTCGGTATATCTACTATGTGATCATTAACTAAAATATGTTGATGGTTAACTAATTGACGGGCCACGGAGATAGTTGAAGCCATATCCAATCGAGCTCATCCGAAGGGTTTGGTTAAGATATGCCAGATTCCACTAAGTATACAAATAGAACCTAACCATATATGTCCTCTAATTATATCTTCTAGATCGTCCACACTAACAATCCATCCTTCCCCTTCAAAAGGAAATTTTAATAAATAACCAAATATGATATCCGGGCTAAGCGTCAAATTGATAATTTTTCTTACATCTCCCCCTCCCGAAGCCCAGATATCATATACGCCCCCAAAGTAAAGACCCTTGAATATTACAAGAAAAACACCTATCCCTAACAAGATTAAGTGAATACCTAAAATTGTGGTCATTTTATTTAGATCTTTTTAGAGATAACCAAAGAAGCGAAAAGATTCTTCAAGTGTCTTAGGTCCCAGAAGAGAATGATAAATGTCATCAAAGCCAAATACTATAGAAGAAATTAAATGAAGTAATATAACGTATGGAAAGGTGTCTTCAATTACTTTAATGTTCAATTTTTTTTTCTTTCTTGACTGTGAGGGTGTTTGGATTGATTTATTTTAAATATTTTTTGGCTATTAAGCTCTTTTCTTACTTTTTGTTAGATAACGAACGTTCAATGATCATACTTGAAATTAAGTTAGAGCCCGTTTGGATCGGCTTATAAGTTGGTCAAACCAGCTTATAAGCCGTTTTTAACTTATTTGAGTGTTTGACAAAAATAGAAAACAACTTAAATTAAGTTAAAAAGTGGTTTAAAATAAGTCAAAATCAAGAAGTTGCTCAACCCCAACTTATTTTTTTAGGCTTAAAAGCCATTTTGGTTTGACCAACAACTTTACCCTTTTATCCCTTATATTTTCTGTTAATTTCAATACTGTTAGTGTCAAGTTTTTATAATGACAATTTTACTTTAAGCAGGTATAATAATTGAATCGCACAAGGAATATGTATGAGCTCACAAAAGCGCTAACGAGATTTATAAAACAGCCCCAACACCGGCTCGCTAAAGTGAAGACTTCCCAACCCTAACGAGATGATGGCTAACAATAGTACTCTCCAGCCGTACTAAATCGTTCAAGAAAGGAAAATATATCTACAACATTAAAGAAGAAATATTCTAGCAGTACCAAATTGTTTCAAGGAAGGAAAGGCCATCTCCAACATTAAAAGGAATATCTCATGAAGTGTAATAATCTTGTTGATGATAATTTTGCCTCAACGCACAACCATCTTTCCCGGCCTTATTCTTGAAATAGATCGTTAATTCCGTTTCCAAAGATCAAATGTCTTCGTTGATCTTATGGAATAGCCTAAAACGTATAAAATTCTTACAAACACAAGAAATATGCTTAGTCTAATCTTGGGGTAGTACTTTACTTTTTATAAACATTGTATGTCCGAGTGATTTATATGTAAGAAAAAAAAAAAGGAGAGTTATAATACGGCTTAATGTAGGCTTTGTATCAAAAAGATTAAGAGCGATTATGTAGACGTAGAGCTTTTCTCGATTGTACCAAACCTTTAACGAAAAGTCATGCAGAGAGTTGTAAACTGAGGGGCCTGAACTAGGATTCACTTTAATGCAAGATAAAACTCTTTGTGTCATTTACCTTTTGCGTTTACTATTAGTGTTATTCTAAGCAAAACCGACAGGATCTAACCTAATCGACTTCATGAATGAAAAATTTACTCTATTGCATTTCAATTGGTATCGGTAGCTATCTCACTACTTAACCGCACGTGAGAAAGATCAAATGACTAGATATCAAATTCCTGGAGCAATATTTGATGGGCACTCCACATGTTAACCAATCTTTCAATGGTGAACACTATTGATAACGGAAGAAAGGTTCAAAATATTTGTGCGTCACTTAATTATCAAGCCTCGGATTGTGATTAAGAGGGCCTAAACCCATTCCAAAAACCAAAGACGAAAACAAGGAAGACACGGATACTTCAACAATTGATGTCACATGACATTACCAAAGAACAACAAGAGACACGTAAATAAACCATCATGCCTTGCCTTCCCACTGCATGCATGGAGAAGAGTATGCAAAAATTTCAAATTGTGATCGCCAAAGAAATGTGGGATAAGCTTGAGGTCACCTATGAAGAAACATCAAAGGTGGAAACAAAAAATTGATGCTCTAAGACACGATTATGAGGCCTTCATAATGAAGGACGATGAGAACCTTGATCAATGTTCACAAGATTCAAACAAGATCATTGGAGAACTCAAATCCCATGGAGTAACTTACACCAACTCTCAACAAGTAAGAAAACTTGTTAGCCGGTCTACCAAAAACTTGGGAAACCAAAGCAATTGTCCTGGAAGATGGAAATCTGGATAAGTTCACTTATGATGATGGTTAAGATAAACTGACAAAGATTTGAAAAAATCACATTCAAAGATATCGAAGGATGAAAAAGAAGAAAGTGAATGCTTTCAAGGCTCAAGTTGAAGAGCACGATAATGACTTTAAAGAAGAAGAAGTTTCCATGATTTCCAGCATGCGATAGAAGCCATGAGACGATCAAGAAATAATAGAAAAGGTCTCAAACTTTAGAAAAGGAAAGGCTTTTACGGCAACAAAGAATTATGGGAAGTGTTATGAATGTGGAAAATATGGCCATATCACATCCGAATGTCTAGACAAGAAAGAAAACCAACTAGGAAGTTATAAAAACAAAGAGCTTTCAGTTTTGAAGATGAAATTTCTTTTAAAGCAAGAAATTGAAATGTATGTTTCATGGCTCTCGAAGAAAGCAGCAAGGTAAGTTCCATCCCTGCTCTAAATGTGAAGAAACTCAAGAATTATTAGATCAAACTTTTGTAGACCTAAATAATGTCTTTGATGAATATAGGAAATTGAAAAAAGAAAAAAAGGAGTGGGAGTCAAAATTAGAAATGCAAAAAGAAAAAAATTCTTTCAAAATGAAGTTTACAATTTACAATCCAAAATAGATATTTTACCGAAACCTTCCGGTCACGGTTATACCACCCAAACCGCTTTAATCGATGAAAATAAGTCTAGCGCGGGGAAAAAGGTCTTACCAATGACCGATAATTTTAAAGGGAAGACAACTCGTTTTTTTAAAACCGATAAATCAACTAGAACCTTTAAGTCTCCGGAAGAAAGTCCGGAATACATAAAGTCAAACAATGCTGGTAAAGGTGAAGGAAAACTCCTTCAAACATGCTTCTGTTGTGGAAAACTTGGCCATGCCTATCATAACTTTAGATTTCGTTTTTCAAATGCACCTGGATGGGTATGGAAACCCAAGAAAAGTAATTGCTTTGAAACTAACCATCAAGGACTCAAGAACCCTCGTACCTAAACAAAAGTAAAAATTTCGTCTGCGGTGAACACCACAAGAAAAAGAAAAAAAGGGAAAATGGTATCTAGATAGTGCGTGTTCAAGACTTTTTGACAATGCGACAAAAGTCTATTCAAATTAGTCAAGACTTTTAAATGGAGGATTAGTAACCTTTGGAGACAACTCAACCGGAGCCGGTAATCGGTATTGGACTATTACTTTGATAATTCTTCCGACATTTCTAATGTTTGGTTGGTAAAGGGACTTAAGTACAATCTTTTAAGTGTAAGTCACATGTGACTCGATCTCGAGGTAAGGTTTAGTAAAATGGTTGTGTAGGACTCGCTTGGGATAAAAATTCTTTCCGGGACCAAGCGAAACAAAAATGTCTCTGGACTCTCGTCAAAAATCCTACACGGGTCATATATGTCCGGTTTCAATGGGAGAAGATCGGGATGGGTGACGACGAGGTGACGCGGCAAGTATGCGCCTAATTGAGAAAAAACCGGGCAAGACATGATCTTGTAATAAGATTGCCAAAACTCGATTACACCAAAGATCATATATGCGATTCGTGTTAAAAAGGTAAACAAACTAGAAACTCCTTCAATTCAAAAGATAGTGTGTCTACATCTAAACCTTTGCGCCTACTTCATATGGATCTTGTTGGTCCTACTAGAATCGCTAGCATTGGAGGAAAAAGGTATGCATTTTTAATAGATGACCTCTCGAGCTTCCCGGTTAATATTTCTTGCTCATAAAGATGATACTCTAAAGAATTTTAAGTTTTTTTGTGAGAAAGTTCGCTGAGAAAGGATATTACATCACTTCCATTAGAAGTGATCATGGAGGAGAATTTGAAAACAAGACTTTGAAGAATTCTCGCAATGGTGGTACACACACAATTTCTCCTCACCTCGATCTCCGCAACAAAATGGTGTGGTTGAACGGAAGCACGTAACCTTCAGATATGGCAAGAATAATGATCGTAGAAACAAACTTACCACATCACTTTTGGGTCGAAGTGCAAAGATGTCATATTTGGCGATGTCTAATTAGACCAATTCTCAAGAAAACTCCTTATAGAGCTATGGACGGTAAGAAACCAAATATTAGTTACTTTACCTTTTGGATGTAAGTGTTTTGTTCACAATAATGGAAAGGAAAACCTTGGTAAGTTTGATCCTCAGTGATGAAGGTATATTTCTTGGTTATTCCCTACTAGAAAGATCTATAGAATTTTTAACAAACGTACTTTATCTATTGAAGAGTCTATTCATGTTGTATTTCCGATGATACTAATCCATTGGCCGAGACAAGAAAATTGCGGATGAAGAAGACAGTCAAATATCTATTGCGGTGGTTACGGGACCGCCGAAGAAAAGGCATCACATGAGTTGACTACCGAAACACCCGGTCGATCGATGTTACTATCAGAGCAATCCCAAACGAAGGACTCCCGACTATCCAAAGAAATTTGTTATTGGAGACATCAATGGAAGGATGAAAACCGAACCGCATCTAGTAAGAATAATGTAAATCTTGCTTTGCCCTCGATATGAACCAAAGAAAGTTGGTGACGCCTTAAAAGATGAACACCGGGTAAAAGCTATGTGGAAGAGGAACTTGGATCGGTTAAAAGAACAAGGTATGGATCTAGTTCCCAAACCTAAAAACGCGTCAATCATTGGCACAAAATGGGTATACAGAACAAGCTAAATGAGGCTCGAGAAGTAGTTAGAAACAAGCCCGACTTGTTACTCAAGGATACTCACAACAAGAAGGAGTTGACTATGATGAAACTTTTGGACTCGTTTTGGAATCCATATTAGGAATTCGCTTACATATACTCTTTTAAAAATTCAAACTTTTTCAAATGGATGTCAAAAGTGCTTTTCTAAACGGGTTCATTGAAGAAGAAGTATATGTCAAACAAACGGGAGTTTTGAAAATCCAAAATTTCCCTATCACGTTTTTAAATTAACTAAAGCTTTATATGGTCTTAAACAAGCTCTGCGGTACGGTATGAACCAAGCTCTTTTTGGTAAGTCACGGTTTTCTCCGAGGAAAGATCGATACGACACTTTTATTAAACGATCCTCCTTAGAAAATCTCATTATACAAATTTATGTTGATGATATTATTTTTGGAAGCTCTAACCCTCTATGTACAAGGAAACGATCTTATGCAAAGCGAGTTCGAAACGAGTATGACCTCGAGGAGAATTAAAATTCTTTTTTTTGAAACTACAAATTCATCAAACGACAAAAGGGAATATTTATATGTCAAGCAAAGTATGCCAAGGAACTCGTTCAAAAATTCCTGGAATGTCCACTGTCAAAAGCTCGAGAACTCCAACGAGTCCTACTTGTAATTTTGATATGAGGAAAAGATCCGTTTTCGACGAAACTAAGTATCGCGGTATCATTGGATCGTTGCCACCCAAGGTCATCCATGCCTCGGCAGCAGTGTGGCTAGATTCCTCGCTACGCAAATCCCTTATCGATCATTGCTGCTTTTATTATTAGATACCTTACGGAACAAATCAATTATCGTTATGGTATCCCAACACAAAATGATTTTACACTTGAAGGTTTTTGGCGTACATAGTGGATGAAGATGATAGAAAAAGTACCAATGGTACTTGCCAACTTCTAGAAAATCTCTTATTTCCGGAAGCAGCAAAAACAAGGATCGCCTCTCTCTCTCGACATCGACCAAATACATGTGTCGCACAAAATAATTTGGATGCTTATCAACTAAGCGATTGTGACTTGTTTTTTAAACCTATCAAAATTTTCCGTGGCACCCGAGTGCATCTCGTCCGTCCAAAAATCCCGAGCATCATTCAAGGCACATATAGATATTAAGCAATTATTTTATCGAAATCATGTCCACAGTAGGAGATTTTGAAATAGTTTTTGTTAACATTTTAAAACCGCTCCATTGATATTTTTACTAAGCCTCTTCTTGAAGAACGTTTCGCACGCTAAGAAGACCCGGGAATTATTGATAAATGCCTAATTTTTTTGTAGAAATCATGGCATAATTTTCATTAATCAAATCTTTGCCATAAATTGTATTTCCATCCAAATTATAACCGTCCCATCTTCCCATGTTTACCTCCTCTTTACTTTCCCATAAAATCCTCTTTTTCATCCGTATCCTCATAAACCCTTTCCCCACCTCTCTACCTTTCCCCCGCCAACCCTTCCGTCCGTACTCGTCTCTCCAATGGCGAAAAATGCGAAACCCCTCTTCTTCTCCACACGCCAAAGCTTAAGGCTCAAGAAATTGTAAGAGTCTCTCTCCCCGCTCTATGCATCGTAACCCTCCGCGACTCCTCCCTCTCGACGCTCCGACTCCGTTCCACCTGGCAATCTGAAAACGAGCTTCGTCGATATGCTCCACCTCCTCCAAGAAATCAAAACCATTACCGATAAACCCCTTGATCTTCGCAAAAATTTTGGGATGACCACCATCAAGAACGGTTTTCTCGTCTCTCAAGACAAAACCATCGTCTCCTGTAGGATTGTTGATCTTGACCATATGGCAAAAGTAAAACACTTATTTGTCTATCAAGGTTGGGAAAACTTTTTCAAAACCCCTCCTCATGTGTATGAAATGTTCGTATGTTTTATGCAAATCTTCGGTCCTCTAAGGCTAATGAACAGAACAATGGTTCTTGGTACCCACATTATGCTAAACCGTTCGTCTCTGACTCTATTTTTGGTTGTATAGTAGATGATTTTCCTAACTACCCAAAATTCCCTGCCCGAATCTCTGAAGTGTCTTTGATGATGTTAAGAAAACTCTTTCAAATTCCACTCCGCTCGCTCAAATTGGTCCGTCCAACATCTCTTTTGAGGCTCGTGTGCTGGCTCATATAGTTGCGACTACTGTTATCCCTCGTGCTGGGTCCTATTCTACTATCTCCCAACGTGATGCTATCTTTGATTTTTTCCTTCTCTCCAAGAAGAAAATCAATTTGTCCTCCATCATCATCAACTACATAATTGAGTGTGCTTCCAATCCTTCTAGCCTTCCATATGGTATGCTCATCTCTCGCATACTTGAAGTCTACAAAATCGATTTAGTCGACTATCCCATTACTCTAGTTAATCAAATACAGCAACTCAGGGCCTGTAGCAATGGGTATGTCTGAGCAATGATTCTTGTGCTAAAGCGAGGTCTACGAGGACACCCGGTCCTTAGTGCCAAAAATCGCGACTCCTCTCTACTAGCTAAATGTTTGCGCAGAACTCGCCAAACTTTCCTCTATGGAAAAAAATCGAGTCCATCAAAGACTTAAAGGCATCCACCCGCAGAGAAGATTCGTGTACGACTAAGGAAACGGTGCCATGTCTCTAACGGTTAACTGATGCCGTTATATCAAACCGTCCGCCAAGCTTTGTTAGTTCTCGTCTGAACGCCTAATTGGGGCGATGCTATCCGGAATGCGGCTCATTTCCTTCGTTGTCCGCCTTTTCCGACTAAGAATAGTTTTTTATTTGGTTGTTTTAGTCCGTTTAAACAATGTTTTTGCGACTTATGTTTGTGTTATGCCGTGACTTTGGTTTAACTCCCACACAATCGTTTAGCATCTTATACATAAGTCTATATCTATGCTCACGTTTGCTTTTGCCTTTATCTCGAGTGATGCCAAAGTGGGGAGAACTAGATAGTCAACGCTCAGTGGGGAGCCTACAAGGACTAGTCGACTAAAGTGGGGAGCCACCTCCATTCGTGAGCATCCACCCATTCGTGGAGCATATTAGGGAAGTTGACTACATATTATTTAAAATTGTCATCCTCGGGAGATTGTTAGTGTCAAGAGATGACAATTTTACTTGTGCAGGGGCATAATAATTGAATCGCACAAGTTGAATATATATGAGCCCACGACCTCTATCGAGACGTGGAGCCACATTGGAAAGGTAGCATACTCAAGTGAAGGCGGATACCCTAACGAGACGAGTGGAAGATTCATCCTATGTTAAATCGTTCAAGAAAGGAAAGATATCTACAACATTGTTAAGGAATACACAAAAGACCCTTCAAGGAAGGAAAGGCCATCTCCAACATTAAAAGGAATATCTCATGAAGTGTAATAATCTTGTTGATTGATAATGCCGCCTCAACGCGGAAAAAGGGAATGGCTATTTATTCTTGGAAATAGATCGAGTTAATTCCGTTTCCAAAGATCAAACCAAGGGTTGATCTCTCGCGTGAAGATGGCCGGGATATAAAAGGCCGCTTCACAAACACAAGAAATATGCTTAGTCTCATTCTCTTAAGATCGTGCATTTATTTTTTATAAACATTGATCGACGAGTGATTTATAGTGTAAGAAAAAAGAAAGGAGAGTTATAATACAGCTTGTGAGGCTTTGTATCAAAAAGATTAAGAGCGATTGAGTGTAGACGTAGGAGCTCCATTCAAACCTCGATTGTACCAAACCTTTAACGAAAAGCGCACCTTGCCCCAAGGGGACGGACTAGGATTCCTCTCGGGCCGAACTAAAGATAAAACTCTTTGTCATTTACCTTCGCATTTTACTAGTGTTCTCGAACAGCAAGCGACAAGTGCCGGTCTAACCTAGTCGATGTCACTTACACCACGGTCCCTCTCTTGTACTTTCAAATACTGGCCCCTTACTTCTAAAAATCATTTAATCACTTTTATCCAAACACGTAATCGCTTATTTACAAATAATCTCTAACACTTAAAAATACTTAAGCACTTATGCTTAAAAGTCACTTTTTTCAGCTAATCCAAACGGGCTCTTAATGGTGACTGGGAGCTGCAAACCTACAACCTATCAGGGAGGAAGGTTGACCTTCTTGGTTTTATCAATCTTGTGAAATGTTATATATTGATTACCATCTTTATGCAAGCAATCGATTAAATTGAAGTGTCTTCGTTTTCTTGTCCATATAGACGTTATATTCTTACACCAAATGAGTAATATTGGTAGTTGATGTATAGATGTAGATTTAAATGAGGGTGATCACGAGCTGCTACTCATAAATTAAGGAGTATGGGTAATTTTCTCGGTTTTGTCAATCTTATGCAAAGTTGCTGATTGCCTTCTTCATGCAAGTAATTTGAGTTGTCTTCATTTACTTGTCTATATGTTATTCTTACACCACAGTGTGATATTGCTAGTACCTTCATGTGGAAAAAAAAAAAAAAAAAAACTCTATTCATTTCAATGTTCAGTACTATATACCACTACTTTTAGAAAGACCGGACATGAATGAAATTGTTCTTTTGATCATTTGTTTCATGTTAAAATCTTTGATGTTTGATAACAGAAGTTTGAAATAATTTATTAGACGTCACTTAATTGTACGGTATGAGTTCTTTAGTGTCAAACAATATTTTTTAATTGCAATGGTGTCTTATGTGTCTATTTCAATCATATACCTGTTATCTCATACCATCACGTAACACTAATCATTATCAAACAATACCGTTTTGTTGTGTATAAATGATGTTTTATATTTAATCGGGCTAATTGCACTTTTGTTTCCTCAGTTCTTGATGAATTTCAATTTTGATCGTTATAATATTTGACTAAGCACATTAACTTCAATTAACTAAAATGTGTATATTTCTGTCCATTTATATAATAAACATGCGGTATTTAGAGTATTTTTGGAACTATATCACCTCAAATACTGGGGAGCAGTATTAATTGAACATAATACATTAATAATTTAATGGTTTAATACTTAATAATTCGTTAAATTTGTGAAGATTCACAGTTTGAAGAATTAAAAGTGCACATATCAATTTTTGAAGGTTAAATGTGTTTAACTAGAAATCAGAAGGACCAATATTAAAATTTATCCATACTTGAGGACTAAAATTGCTAGTACTATAAGGAACTTGAATATTGTACAAGATGAAGTAGGCGATTGAACATGAATTAAAATCATGTTTTGAAATCGTTGATTTGGGTAAAGGTTGATTTGAAGTTGAAATTGTGTTTGAATATGCAATTTGGATTTCAAAAGTTGTTATTTTTTTCTCATAAACATGAAAATCCCGCAATTTATGAAAACTTTCAATACTTTCCCAAATATGAGTTGAGCAGGTGGGACCGTATGAAGAAGGAAGTTGTTTTTGGGTGTGGAGACGGAAACAGTGGTTTTATGGAAGACTTTCTTTTTTTAAAAGAAATATGAGTGGGTAAAGTAGGCTTGAGTGATTATTTTTGCAATAAATATGAGTCTTTTTTTGTAAAATTCAAACTTATGGGTTGAGTTTTAAATTTTATCTATGAAAATTGAAATTACAAATTTAGAAGGCGTTTGGTTATAGGACTTCGGGCCCCAATTTAAAATTTTGATTTGAAATCAGCATTTGTTTGTGAAATTTGCACAAAACTTCAACTACAATTTCAAATCCCAAATTATCCAAAAATTAGGATTTCAAATTTCAAGTTGTGATTTCAATTTTTCTTAAATGTAAAACTTAACGCATAAGTTTATATTTTGTTAAAAAAAAAAAAAAGGACCCATCATTTTAACTTTGGCAAAAAAAGACTCATGCTGGGCATGGAGAGATTATTCGTACCATGTGAAAGGATTATAATAAAGAATAAGTTGTTACATCTCGTACTTTTGTACGTTAAGTATCTTCGTGAGTTGGTTGCTATATAATGGGGAGCAGAATTATCTTCGATGTTTTATAAGATTAGACGTGTTCATCTTGAGTATACGAGGGTTTAAGTTCATGCTTAGTACGTGTTGAAAGGATTAGAGGCTAAACGAATCGACGAGAATGTGTTTCGGCAAAAGTGGAGTTTTACGATTGAAATTACTCACAGTATATATTATACGGACCGTATATTTGGTTGACCCCCACCGTATTTTGATAATAGTGGGGGTGAGCCACTGTTGGCATTTTATGGTCCAATTATACAGACCGTATAATTTTTACGGTCCATATAATGAGACCGTAAAATTAAGTCGGTTGCAGCCCTTTTAGTATATATTTCGTACTCTCCTCTTTTTATCTCATTTTTCTTCATTCACTAGACCCTTAACACTTCTAGAACCCTCTCTAACACATGTCATCAACTCCCCCAAGTGAAGTTAAGGAATAAAAGAGAAGATCAAGTGCCTAAAGTTTTCAAAGTGTTGTTGAAGCTTGTTTCTCATCTTTATAGTAGATTTAGAGGATACTTCAAGGTGAAGTAATCTTGGAATTGAAGTGTTCTTGAGTTCTTGAGATAAGATTCCATCTTATTTCTATGTTTATGAGTTTATGTGATGGTTATACTTGGTTTGGAGAGAAGGAAGTTGGAGGGAAGGTTCAAATATGAACTTGAGTTTATGTTGAGTTGTAATCTATTTTGAGCCATGAGTGTTAATGTATTTTTGAGCTAAAATCTTGTTGTATGGATAGTAGTTGATGTTGAGAATGTGTTGAGGTAGTTATAATTGGTATATTTTAAGAAGGAGGGTATAGGTGTTGTATGTGAAGCTACATTCGGTCGTTTCAGTATACCTCTAAATGTTGTTGATACGAGTTAAAGACGATCATACGAGATGGTCGTGTTGATCGTTGGTCAGTCGGAAATCGCAAGATGATAATTAAGAAATAGAAATGTCACCCTGTTTTGTTTTTGAATCGATTTATCGTTGGGTATATGTGATATTCTAGTACCATCAAAGCTTGTAAATGCCTTCCTTTGTTATAGGATTGGAATACTACTTCGATGGATTCATTGTGGGATTGTGCTGATGACTTGAAGTATGTTAAGGCTAACTTTTCTTCTTTTGGCATGATCCATATGAACGAAACATAAACGTAACGCTACTCCATAATGATCATATTCCTAGCAGCTAGAAATGGTCTATGTTGATTCATGTTCTAGTAATATTCGTTTCCAAGAAGTCCCTTCTTCGTATTCGCATATCATAAATAATAGTCACGCTCGATGAAAATACTATCTCATAACGATGTTCGGAGGTGTAAAGACCTTACATCACTTCGAAAGATCTAGGATGTACTCTTATCATATTCATGTGTTATATATACACACACACTTTGACCCACAGACGTTATATACGCGTACACTTATATGATATCTATATAGGTTATGGGGAAGGTTACGGGGTTATATCCGCACTACCACCTGAGCATCCGATCATATGATGATGATTATGCCCACGGAGGCCGATGTGATACGATGGGATGCCCACAGAGGCTTGACAGGCATTACACGCACACGCGCACACACACACACACACACACACACATATAGTATAAAAAGCGTTATATACCATATATAAAGATTACGCATATCATCGCCTGAGGGTCGAATAAAAAAGGATTCCTTTATCCTAGTACTTTTATGTATTCTTTATTTACTTTTCCTTACATACGATTTTTTTGACCCACGCTCTTTTTCCCCTGGACGCCGGTTTCATTCTTGTTCGTTGAGAGGAGATCCGTTAGAGTTCGTTACGATATCGGAACACCCACTGTCCGAGTTGCCGAATCTTTGGGACAAAATTTTTTTGACATATGTTTAGGGGGGCCCGCCCCCATTTTTTTAAGGCATGACCAGTAGGGGGCTCTAAAAGGGTACAAAATGCTGGGGCCCCCGGGCCCATATTTTGTTGAATTGTTTAAAAGGGCCTTTTTCCCCCGAGCTTGTCCATCGGTTATAACATAGTCCTTTCCCCATTCCTTTTTTGCAAACTCGATGCGGGGGTACATCCGAGACCCCCCGGGGCCACCCTTGTGTCGAAGTTTTGAAAGATGTTCTAGCCGGGGTAGCTAAGACCCGGGGCCCCCCGGCCTCCATTTGGGGATGAAATAAC